>NW_007732526.1:7709-13422 GCF_000696425.1 Galeopterus variegatus | reverse complement strand
AAAACAGAAGACAGATTAAAATAAAACTAATTAGTCCCAGGAAAATATTATCAACATAAAACAAAATAAAATGCCTTGAAAAAGAAATGTCTCAAGAAAGAGTTACTAGAAACTAAAAATATGGAAACTGCAACAAAAATATTTCAGTAGAATTGGAAGGTGAAGTTGAAAAAAATCCAGTAGTACCTCAAACTTTAATGTGCATAAGAATCCTAGGGATCTTGTTAAGCTGAAGCTTCTAATTCAGTAGGTTTGGGGTAGGGCCTGAAGTTCTACATTTCTAGAAAGCTTCCAGGTGATGCCATTGCTGTTGGTCCATGAACACTTTGAATAGAAAGCCCATAAATACAGGAGAAATAAAAGAGAGTCCAAAGTTATGAAACAGAAGATAAGACAGAAAGATAATCCAGAAAAGACAACATATGCAACTAAGTGTAGGCTCAAGAAGAGAAAACAGGAAACATGGAGAAAATATTGTCAAAGAAATGATAGGAGAAAGTGTCTAGAAATGGAAAGGGATTCAAGTCTTCAGATTAAAAGGGCTCACTGAGCACAGAGTAGGATGAATGGAAAAAGACCCACCGCTAGACACATTCACATGCAACTTCAGAACACAAGAACATACATAAGTTCTTAAAAGCTTCCTAAGAGTAAACAGCAGGACAACTACAAGGGAAGTTGGAAGAGATGAGTTTAAAACCTCTCTTAGATGTGATGAAGGAAATGCCCTCCTAGTTTATACTAGCTTAACACTTGAATTTTTAGACCCCTTGATCATTCAAAGCACAACAGTGACATGTCCGAGATGTGGCAGACACTGAAGGTTGGCTAACCCCAAACCATTTCCATCATCCTTCTTCTTTGCATACCTTTCAAAGAGAGGCTGTAAATCTAAATGCTGTATTTGTTTTCACAAGTTTTTGCAGCTGGGTGTGGCCATGAGATATAGTTCTAATCTATGAGATGTGGGCAAAAGTCTGCTAAGGGTGTTTCTGGGAAATTTTTGTCCAAGTTCCTTTTATGCTTCAAAAAATATGTATTTTTGTTTGGTTATATAACTATTTGAGTTTATTAATCACGTTACTTAAAGCATCTATATTTTTGTTTATTTTTAGTATGCTTTATCAATACATTTCTGAGAGGGTCTGTAACAATCTCAAGCTACATTTGTCAGTTTATCGCTCCTTGTAATTTAACCAGTTATTGCTTTATTTCTCTTTAGGTGTTAGATTGTACCTTGAATATATTGTTACTCTCAATGCTCCCCTTTCCTTTAGAATTCAAAGTGAAAAATATTGTATTTTATCATATTAAAATTACTTTCCTGGCTTTATCTTGTTTCATTATTGTCCAATGTATATCTACTTCCATTCCTTAATTTCAGACTTTCTGCATACTTTTTCTTACGGCTTTTTTTTTTTTTTTGTATTGTGCTATTTTTTAAATACAATTTTAGGAATCTTTTGGTTTGTGTTTTTAACTCATTTATATTTAATTAAATATAAGGTTACTTCAAAAAGTCTGTGGAAAAATAGAATTAAAAGATAATGTGAATCTTTTCATAACATCTTATTTCATATACTCTATTTACCTTTTGTGCCTTTCATTGACTGGATTCAGATTTTTTGTGTGTGCCAGATTGAGAGATATTTATGATATTCTAATTTTATTTTTTAGGTAGTTGCCACTAAATTATTAAGATCAATACTTGTTTATTTTCTCTATTTATTTCTTATACTTAACATTTAGCACGTTTTCATCTCTTTACCACCCTAATTCCTCCCACCTCCCCCCACCCTGCCCTTACTATTTTGATATTAAGAATTTATGGTGTGGGGCCGGCCCTTGGCTCACTCGGTAGAGTGCGGTGTTGATAACACCAAGGCCACGGGTTCGGATCCCATATATGGGATGGCCGGTTTGCTTACTGGCTGAGTGTGGTGCTGACAGCACCAAGTCAAAGGTTGAGATCCCCTTACCGGTCATCTTTTTAAAAAAGAAAGAAAGAAAATATTTATCCACTGTCTTTTCTGTATCCAATATTGCTTTTGAGAAGTTTGATATTAATCTGATACTTGTTCCTCTGTAGGTGTTTTGCTCTCTTTTTGGATGCTTTTATAATTTTTTCTCTGTCTTGGATGATTAAAATAAACATGTAATCCTCTTTGGCAGTTTAGAATCTTTTTGATCTTAGGTCTTTGAGCTTTCTTTAATTCTGGAAAATTACTTAGTTAATCTTTCTTTTTTTTTCCTCCTCAATTTGATTTTTTTTTAACTTTTCATTTCAAAATAATTATAGGCTCACAGGAAGTTACAAAATAGTATGAAGTCCTAAAATACAGAGTATATGTATAAAACATACAGAATATACATATATACATATAAAAATATTTATGCATATATTGATGTATATATATATATATATAAAATATAGACTATACATATAAAATATACAGCATACTAAAATAGTACAAAATACAGAGTATATGTATAAAACATACAGAATATACATATATACATATAAAAATATTTATGTATATATTGATGTATATATATATATATAAAATATAGACTATACATATAAAATATACAGCATACTAAAATAGTACAACTCACCCTCAGTTTGATTTTTTTAAATTTTAACTTATTTTTTTCAGTAGTTATTTCTTAAAATATTTTCTCCTTCTGGATCTTCTATTATATGAGTATTGCAGTTTTACTTCTAGCTTTTGTAACTTCAAAAAAATTCTAACTTTTATTTCTTCCTGATATCTTCTGAAAGATTTCTTGTCTTCTTAATAGAGTGACCAAGTCTGAATTTTCCCAGGATTTCCTGGTTTTAGCATAGGAAGAAGTCGAGCACCCCGGGAATCTCAGTCCTAGGCAAACCAGCATGCTTGGTAAAATGGGCCGAAACCGTGCTGTGAGTTTTGTCACATATTGAGTTCCTGATTTCAACTACTATGTGAAATATGCTATCCTGTATTTCTACTTGATTCTTCTCTATGACTGTTGTTGCTTTGTATTACTAAAATTTTTCATCTCTCTGTGAGAGGCTTATTTTGAAGTAGTAATTGACACAGTTCATTAATTCTGCTATAAGTGGTAATGTTGTCTTTTTTTAATTGCTGTTGTCCCTCTGTCCCCATATGTTTAGGTATACTCCTGAGGACATCAACTACTTTGATTGGGAATGTGGTCCAGAGTGATGAGCAGAAACCCAAGCTCTACTTACAACCACTCTGGGTGAATTTAAGGGGTGTGCGTGTGTGTGTGTGAATATATCTGAGGTTGGAGAGCCTCTGGTGGCACAGTCTATGCTCAGCCTCTCCCTTCTGCCCCACCCCTGCCCCCGTTCCTTCCCTCCCCACCTTAAGCAAGCATGTCCTCAGGAACTCTGCTTTGATCTCTGCCCAGGCACCACTTCTTTCAACAGTATTTCTCCCTGGATCATAACTCTGTGTGAAAAGATCACAACAGACGTGCATGAGAGCACCAGCTCATGGTAGGGAGGAAAGAGGAGAGATGTTCAAGGGCCATAGGTTGGTCAACACTGCTTTTGAACTTTCTTCTCAGAAAAAAAGAGAAGATCACTGTAATGTTACCCTACCCACCTGGCCAGTACAGGCCTCCTCTGTTCCTTCCGTGCCTTGTAGAGTAAGGAAGTGGGCAGGAGGGTTCTAGGGCAATGTGGAGAGGACCAGGTTCAACTCAAACCCCACTCCAAATTATTCCCCACACCTTTCCCTGACCCTGACGCTCAGCCTGTCTCTGCCAAGAGCTGCTGTTTCCTGTTTTCCTATGATATGCAGTATCAACTTGTCTATGTGTCACTTACTCTTTAAGTTGAAGTTTCTGCATCTGTAAACATGGGATAATAGTAGTTCCTATTTCATAAAGCAATTATGAGGACTAAAAATAGATAATGCATGTAGTAATCCTGTTGCTATGCTTTACAAATAGTTCATGATCAATTTTTTAGTAGTTATTATTAAGATATATTGTTGGAAATTGATATTGTTTTGAAATTTACTAGTGTTGAGCATTAATTTTTTCAAAAGCAGTATCTAACCTATAACGGTCAGCATCAACAGTGAGACAAAATCTTTTTAATCCCTCTTATTTTTGACAAGCATTTTGAGCATACATTGTTTAATCTTCTCTCCCCTCCCTATTTCCCCCTCTTTTCTTGTTCTGATATAATCTGAAATTAATTTAGATAATTCTTACATTACTTCTAATATTATCTAATCTCATTTTGAGTATTTTGAATAATCTTTAAATTTATTATAAAACAAAGCAAATATTAAAGTTTATATTTTTGTATATTTTAACTTGTTTCAGTTCTCATGATTTTTTTTATTTTTGAAAAATTTTATTTTTGTGGGGTACAGTGTATTGTTTCAATGCATGTGTATACTGCACAATGATTCACTTGGGGTAGACAGCGTAGTTTTGAACCCGTTAGTCCATCCCCTGGCCTCCTCCCCATCCCTCTCCCCTCCCAGCCTCTGGTAACCATTATTCTACTCTCTACTTCTATGAGAGACCATGCAGTATGTGTCTTTCTGTGCCTGACTTATTTTGATTTCTTGCTATTTATTTTTAGCATGTCTCATAAGTTTTTGTGTTATGGTTACCACGAGGCTTACAAAAAATATGCTATAGTTATAACAGATTATTTCAGACTAATAACAAGTTACTTTGATATCTAAGAAAAAGAAGAAAGAACCAAAGCCAACTCTACATTTTGGTGTCATCCCCCCAACTTTTTGACATTTTGTTGTTTTAAGTTGCATCTTTTAATAGTGCTTATCTCGTATATGTTTGTTGTATTTGCTGTTGTCCTTTAGTCTTCATACTAAGGATGTAAGTGGTTTATTCACCACCCTTGTGACATTAGAGTACTCTGAGGTTGTCTGTAAACTTACTTTAGGGGCCGGCCTGGTGGCGCACTGGATAAGTGCGCCGCTTGGGAAGTGCGGCGGCGCTCCCGCCCGAGGGTTTGGATCCCACATACAGACCGGTTCCCGCTCACTGGCTGAGCGAGGCGCGGGAGCAACACCGAGGGTTGCAATCCCGTTGCCGGTCCCCGGTCCGGTACGGGGGCAACAGTGAGGGTTGCGATCCGTTGCCGGACACGGAAAAAGACAAAAGACAAAAACAAACAAACAAACAAAAACTTACTTTACCAATGAGTTACGTACCTTCAAATGTTTCCTTGCTGCTCCTTAGCACTGTCATCTTTCAGATTGAAGAACTCCCTTTAGTATTTCTTGTAAGGCAGGTTTAGTGTTGATGAATTCTCTTAACTTGTGTTTGTCTGGGAAAGATTTTATTTCTCCTTCATATTTGAAGGTTAGTTTTGCAAGATACAGAATTCTTGGCTGACAGTCCTATTCCTTCAGCACCCTGAATATATCATCCCATTCTCTTCTGGCCTGTAGGGTTTCTACTGAGAAATCTGCTGAGAGACGTATTAGGGCTGTGTTGAATGTTACGTGTTTCTTTTGCAGCTTTCAGTATGCTTTCTTTGCCCTTGGTTTTTGATAATGTGATTATGATGTGCCCTGGAGTGTTCCCCTTTGGACTGAATTTGGTTGGCGACCTCTGAGCTTCCTGCACCTGGGTGCTGTTATCTTTCTCCATACTTGGGAAATTTTCAGCCATTATTTCCTTAAATATGCTTTCTGCATCTCTTCCTTTCTTCTCT
>NW_007732526.1:3761-7365 GCF_000696425.1 Galeopterus variegatus | reverse complement strand
TCTTTTTGCTCCTCTGGTTTGATAATTTCATATGTTTTGTCTTTGAGCTCACCGATTCTTTCCTCAGTTTGATTAGGTCTGCTGTTGGAGCTTTCTGTCTAGTTTTTCAGTTCAGATAATTTATTTTTTATTTCTAAAATTTCTATTTTTTAAAAAAATTGATTCAATTCCTTTGTCAAGTTTCTTGTTCTGCTCCTGGATTGTTTCCCAGATATCACTTAATTTTCTATCTGTACTGTCTTGTGACTCCCTGAATATCCTTAAGAGGGTTATTCTGAATTATTTGCCAGACATTTCATAAATCTGCTGTTCCTCTGGGTCCAGTGCTGGTGCTTGGTTTGTTTCCTTTGGTGGTGTCATATTTCTCTGTTCTTTCTCCATCTTTGTGACTTTATGTTAATGCTTGGGCATTCAAGGAGACTGCTACCTCTTCTAGTTTTATAGGTGTTCTTTGGTGGTGTTAGACCTTTACAGGTTAATATTAGAGCTTTGTTTCTGGTCTGTGGTTTTGGTTAATTCCAAATTTGGAGGAAATTCCTGTGGGGACCAGCACTTGAGCTCTGCGGTTGCACTCAATTGCTGCTTTGCTGCTAATTCTCTAGGGAAGGCTTTTTGTGTGGACTGGGTTTTAATTGTTGGCCTTTTTAACACTTCCAAGTCTTGTGAGGTCAGGTATACCCAGGCTGTGTGGAAATCTGGCCCGGGACTGAGTCTTCCCAGCAAACTACAGACCCCGCAGTTCTATGTCCCTGAGCAGTCTCCACTGAGTGGGCCCATGCCAATCAGAAAGCAGATCAACTGCCCACACTGCCCCCAATGGACCCCCAGTGGGCCAGCCTCCCCCTGCATTCCAAATGCTTCCCATGGGGCAGGCTGTGTGCAAGTCCCTCTTAATGACTCACCAGCCTTTGGATGCCTCCTTCAGTTGTCTGGGCCCCTTGCTCCAATATGGATCCACAGGAACTTTGTCAGTGGTCTCACTGGCCTGGGGGCTGGTAGGGTGCACTCTGAGGCCCTCTTCTCCTCTGCAGACTCCAGCCAACTTCACAGAAAGGGCTCTGCTGTGGCTTTTGTCAGCTCCTGCTCTGTGTGCTACAACTTCTTTCTGCCCCTCACTGTAGTTGCCATGGCTTGAAACGGGGTCCCTTCATTCTCTCACTGTGGCTTCTCCTGCCTTCATGAGCTCCACAGGTCTCTCCTCCTCTTCCACCGAACTCCAGTGGTTCCTGGTTGGCAGTGTTTGCTTTTTAATAGTTGTAAATTGATCAGTTGTGGGAGAGAGCGGTGCTGGGGACCATCTATTCCACCATATTGTGACGTCCACCGTCATCATGTCATGATTTATTATTGAGATCATAAGTCTGTTTTGTCTGGGCATGAAGCAAAAAACAACTTTAGACCTTGCTAAAATATGAAGAAAGGTAGCGACTACAGGCTGAGATCAAAGGGATTTTGTGTAGCTTTGTGAGTTTCATATTCATCCCATATTGACCTCAATCAATGACGAGAAAGATCAAGAGCTTCCCCTCATCTACCCTTGGGTATTTTTGTCCCCTTTCCATGGAAGATGAGAGTTCACTGGCTACAGTACTAATTTTACTTGTGATCTCTGACAAAGGACTATAATTAATTTTAACTGTAGATGTTATAATTTCTGACTTGATATAGCTGAATACTTGGGGCAGAAAAAAAGTTCTTAAATCCCAACTCAGGGTCCAGGTAATGATCTTCATAGTCTCTAGTACTGAAAAACTGTTGATGTGCCATACAAATGTACTTCCAAAACTTCACGGAAACATTTCTATTATCTTTTAATTCTATGAAGTACCCTCATATGTGCCCTCTCCCCATTTAATTAAAAATTTTAAAAACCTCTAAGCTGTAAAATGATGTTAGAAAATCCAGTACAGTTCTGGCATTTCTCCAGGTTACTTCAAGTTGATAACACAGATTTCAAACACAACCGTCATGGTTTGTTGGTCTTGTTTTCGGAGCCCCTTAAACACATGCTCAGTTGGCTATCGGCTTATCCAGCCTGGTCACATTTCTTCCTCAAAACCCAGTGGGCTAAAGTGACAAAAATAAAATGCCTACAGGGACCAGGAGTTAAAAGCAAATGACTGACTGAAGCAGTTAGGTGTGGGATCGTAAAGAAGGTTGGGGACTGTGGGAAGCTACAAGAATATCCTCCTTTGGAAGGGACAGGGGCTATTCAGCTCTCATCAATTGCTGCCAAAAATTAATGAAGGCCAAACATAGCCAGATCTTCTGATTTTGTAATAGAAGCCTCAAATGCAAATTTTACATGCAAGCTTCCCATATTAATTTTAACAACTACTTAGAAACTTTTTAGTAGTTAATGAATTCTATTTATTTATAATATATACTTTGTGGGCCAATAAAACATACCCAGGAACTAGATCCAGGCTGATGGGCCCCAGTTTGTGACCTCTGTTACATACAAGTGTGTGGCATTAATGTCTTCTGACATTTACCACTGATGACAATTCAGATGAAATTTATCATCATTTGGTGGGAAGGGGTTCTCAGAAAGAGATTTAAGGAAAATGGAGAAATTTACTAGTTTTTAGAAGTTGGAATATGTGACACACAATAACTTGTAACACAAACAATAGTTTGGTATCTGGCTGTGCCTCCTCTTACTAAGAGTTCAAAAGTTCTGTAGTGAAATATGTGACCCATACCAAGCACCCCCTAGAGACAAAGCTTACAATAGGATGTGAGTAACCACACTACTAAACTTAAATCTTTTTTGGTATTTATTATTATGCATACTGATTGATTTCTCTTAGTTCTGACAAACGCATTAACATTAAGCCAGTTTCCTTAACTATTCTATTTCAAGATCAAACTACCCATCAATATGGCTTTAATCTTTTTTATTTTTCCTCTCAGAGTCTTTTAGGTACATTTTGGATAGGACAAAATTGTTTTTCATCTCACTTACAGAGTATTTTTCTAACAATTACATAGAACATTTAAATTGCAAATGCAGTGACTCCAAATAGCTAGGCAAATTAGCATAAATACAGAACTGAAAGCTGTTAGGGTAGTCCTAAATCAAGTCAGGCCACAAGAAGAAATTTTAGTTAACAACAAAAAAATTAAACGTAGACCACTCACAGAATTGGTGCTATAGTTCTTTTGGCCATTGGTGCTTACAGCTATGTATTCTTCCTACTGAGCACAGAGTATTTTGCAAAATTTGGGTGGTCAATATCTACTGGCTAAGCAAATGAATGAATGAGTAGGCTTAGTCTCCTGGCTTTCATGATGCATTTATCTTAAACACTTCTGCTTGATTAATGTTGCTAAAAAAGCTAATCTTATCATGTATTCCTCAGCTCAAATACCTTTTCATTGTTTGCAAAGTAACAGTTTGCTTGGCTTGAATACAATGTTGATAAAATTTTGTTTCATTTTTCACTTTTACTATTTCTAAAACGAATTCTCCAGCACCAGCCAAACATATTATTTACCTCATCTCTTCTTAAAATACACACCACACCCTCTCCCCCCCACAAAACCTTCTTCTGCCTCTCAAACCTGATTAAATACTCTCCATACTATTAGGTTCAGCTGG
>NW_007732526.1:1580-3060 GCF_000696425.1 Galeopterus variegatus | reverse complement strand
AAAACCTTCTTCTGCCTCTCAAACCTGATTAAATACTCTCCATACTATTAGGTTCAGCTGGTTGGTCATTTCTTTTAATGAAACTCTCCTTGGACACACCAGTTCCCTTTGCTTTTGCTTTTATCTTAATAATAATCAATACCCGGCTCTTGTAAATTCAGATTCCTGGCTTCCCCAAGGCCTAATCAATAAACTCTCTACAGGAGTCTGGGAATCTCCCCCAGGGCGTGCTTTTGATGGGAAAGTATAGAAAAATGACTCTTTGAACTCTCCTTCGTCATGTAATCATTGATAGACTTATATTGTTACCGACCTATTTCCTCTATATTTCTCCTCAATTAGATAATGTGCTCCTGATGCATGGGGACTATACTTATATTTATTCTGTTTCCTACTCCATGCCTAACATTATGTTGATAGTAGATGCTTTAAAAATTCCTGCTATATATATATGAATCATCTGGTAAAATTTTGCTTAGGCAAACCTTTTTTTAAAAATGCAATTTGCAACATTGGTCCCTACTAGAAATATTTATGGAGAACAGACACTTTCTAGTTTAAAATGTCCTTTTTTTGTTTGGTTAGGAAAGGAATAGAAAAATAAATTATACCACTTCAATGTTGCAAGTGAAAAAGGGCATGTGGGATTACTTAGGAGTGAATTCTAGTTAAGTGCTTAATCATCCAAGAGATTCTATATTTAAGCACTGATGTTGGAACAAATTTAAGAAAAAAATCCATCATGAATGATTAAGTAAGGCAGGAATGTGAAATGAAAAAGTGAGGCCTATGAAACAGGAGCCAGGAATCTTAAATTCTATTATCAGTTTTGATTTTTTTTTTTAGTTTAGTGGATGAGACCTTGATTTAATACTAAAGTGTTCTCAATTTTTTTTTTATCAGTAATTCATTTTATTTTGAAAATTTTTGCTATTGGGTGTCTCAGTGAATTTATTAATCTTCAGAATCCATATATTTCTTGTATAAGATAAAGAGAAAATAGAAGCTATCTCTGGTTTCTTAAGATGTGAAAGAAGTGAATAATTACTGTTTCCCAACTTGAAATAGAATGAAATTATTTGTTCAACTACTCTGTGGTCCATTGATCAGATCAAAATGATAAAAAATGATAAAAAACAGAAATGGCTGTTTAGAGTATTATAAAAACACAAACATGACTGTCTGGTAAAGGATGGGTGTGTGAGAAGTTAGTTTTTAACTTCCTTATATTGCCTAAGGGAAGGAGAAAATTCCATTTCTAGAGGAAGAAAACCTGACCAAAGTAATTTTTTTTTAGAAGAAACTGAGAGGTAATCTAACCAGAGTTCAAAGCAGCTGGAATATGAGTTTGGTTTAAAGGGAACCCCCAAGGTTTCTGTCCTATTTTCAAAGTGTTTTTGTACGTTGATAACAGCCTTCTTTTTTTTTTTTGTCTTTTGTCTTTTTCCGTGTCCGGCAATGGATTGCAACCCTCAGTGTT
>NW_007732526.1:0-529 GCF_000696425.1 Galeopterus variegatus | reverse complement strand
GTCTTTTTCCGTGTCCGGCAATGGATCGCAACCCTCAGTGTTGCCCCCGTACCGGACCGGTAACAACCTTCTTTATAAGTATTTTTGTGACAGTAATGGTCTGTGCCACACTAATTTGCATGCGCAGTATGTGGTGCCAACCTAGAATCATTCTCTTCTGACACTTCATGCTCCAGAAATATCAAACCACTTGTAAGTCCCCAAATGTACCATGCTCTTTGAACATTTTGTGTTTTATAAATACTTTTTGGAATGCCCTACCCAACTTGTATATGTTGCAAACTCCTACTCTTCTAAATTTAGGCTAAAACATCATCACTTTTCACCATTATTTCTTTACCTCAAGATAAACTCAAGAGCTCCATCCTCTGTGGTCCCATGTGGTACTCGTATCTATTTATCTCTGTTTCACCATTAGATTGTAAACAATCTAGGTCAAGAATACAAATAATTTTTTTTCTTTTTTTCTTTTGTCAATATACAATGTAGTTAATTATTATGTCCCATCACCGAAACCTCCCTCCCTCCT
>NW_007732525.1:127250-131052 GCF_000696425.1 Galeopterus variegatus | reverse complement strand
TGCCCTCCCTAAGCCGGCCTTCTCCACCCCCACCCAAGAGAATGGAGGCAGCTTTGATGTGTGCGCCTAGCCTGGTGTGGGTGGGGGCTAGGCAGGCGGGGAGCAGTCGGGCTTCGCCCCGCAAGTGGGGCTGGGTTGGGGGTGACTCACAGAGGTCGCAGAGTTGGGCCAGTCTGGCATGCTTCACTCCGCCTCTGCGCAGTCCTTTGCTTGCTTTCCTGGCCTTTGTTGTCTGGGCTGATCGCTCGTTCCCACAGCTGGGCTTGGGCGCTCTCAGGAGTCCTCCTCTGTGTCGGCCGCAAAACCTTGAACCTGCTGCCGCTTGTTTGTCGATGTAGGATCGTTGTTGAAAGAATTATTCGCCTTTTGTTGCTCTTGGAAATGCAATCAATACTCTGGTATCACAGCGCACGGCTCACAGGATCGCATTGTCTCCTGTCACGGCCGCTCCAGACCCGTCGCCATCTTTGAAAAGGAAAACACACTTCGGGCAGTAAATTGCCTCATCTTCCCACCTCTTCCCTTTATAAACCCCAGAACAGGCATCAGAAGTTGGGATGATTTTAGCCTGGTCATCCCCCAGATGCTGGTTATCTGAATAAATCTTCCAATCCTTGCACAAACTTTTGGACTTTCAAGTCATTTGTTTCATGTGAGAGGGCAAGCCGAGCCTGGACTGGTGGTAACAAGCCCCACGCAGTATTAAAAAGCTCCTTTGCCCATTTTTAAATCAGGTTACTTGTTTGGTACTATTAGGTTGTTTGAGTTACTTGTGTATTCTGGATATTAATCCCTTGTCAGATGTATAGTTTGCAAATATTTTCTCCTATTCTGTAGGTTGTCTTTTCACTCTGTTAACTGTTTCTTTTGTTGTGCAGAAGCTTTTTAGATTGCTATAATCCCATTTGTTTATTTTTCCTTTGTTGCCTGTGCTTTTTGGGTCTTGTTCATAATATCTGTGACCATTCTTACTTCCTGAAGTGTTTCCCCTGTGTTTTCTTTTAGAAGTTTTATAGTTTCAGGTCTTATATATATAAGCCTTTCAGCCATTTTGAGTTGATTTTGGTATGTGGGGAGGGGTACAGGTCTAGTTTCATTCTTCTGCATATGGATGTCCAGTTTTCCCAGCACCACGTGCTGAAGAGGCAGTCCTTTCCCCAATGTGTGCTCCTGTTGCCCTTGTCAAATATCAGTTGACTGTAAATATGTGGGCTGATTCTGGGTTCTCTATTCTGTTCCATCGGTCTTAGTGTCTGTTTTTATGCCAGTGCCATGCTGTTTTGGTTACTATAGATTTGTAGTATAATTTGAAGCCAGGTAGTGCTATGCTTCTGGCTTTATTTTATTTTTTTTGCTCAGGATTGCTTTGGTTATTTGTGATCTTTTGTTGTTCCATATGAATGTTAGGATTGCGTTTTCTAATTCTGTGAGGAATGTCATTGGCATTTTGACATGGATTGCATTGAATCTATACATCTCTTTGAGTAGTATGGAATTTTCGCAATGTTAATTCTTCCAATCCAAGAATATGGAATGTCTTTCCATCTTTTTGTGTCCTTTTTCTATCTCTTCACAAGTGAGGTGAGTCTCTTAAAGACAGCATATAGTTGGATCTAGCCTTTTAATCCAATCAGTCAGTCTGTGTTTTGTGAGTGGGGAGTTGAATCCATTTACATTTATGGTTGTTATTGTAAGGTATCATCTTATTCCTGGCATTTTATCAATTTTTGTTTAGATGTTTTAAATAGCTTTTGTTTCTTTCTTTCCCTTTTGTTCTTTATCTTTAGTCTGTGTTGGTTTTGGAAGTGGTAAGATTTAGTTTCTTTCTCGTTCTTGTTTGCATTTTTGTTCTACCAGAGCGTTTTATTCTTTCTTGTGTATTCGTGGTGGAGATTATCAGTTTTCAGATTCCAGATGCAGGAATCCCTTTAAGATTTCTTTCAGGGCTGATTGCCTGGTGGTGAACTCCTGCTGTTTTTGTTTGTCTGGAAAGTACATTATTTCTCCCTTATTATTGAAGGATAGCCTTGCTTGGTATAGTATTCTTGGCTGGTAGGGTTTTTTTAGTATTTATATATATCATCCTATTTTTTTCAGGCCTGTAGAGTTTTTGTTGAGAAGTCTCCTGTTAATCCCTTATAGATAACTTAATGATTTTCTTTGCTGCTTTTAGGATTCTCTTTGTCTTTGAGCTTTGCCAGTTTGATTATAATGTGTCTCAAAGAGGATCTTTTTGGATCGAATCTGTCTGTGGATCTTTGAGCCTCTTGGATCTGAAGGTCTGTATCTCTCCCCATACCTGGGAAGTTTTCTCTTATTATTTTGTTGAATAGGTCTTCCATGGCTTTTCCTTTCTCCTCCTGTTTTGGAACACCTATAATTTGAATGTTTGTGTGCCTACGACTGTATGCTAGCTTTCTTCATCTTATAAAATTATTTGTCCTTTTTTTTTTTTTTTGTATGCTTGGGTTATTCCAGAAAGACTATCTTTGAGATCAGAAATTCTCTCTTCTGCAGTTCTAGCCTGGTGCTTAAGCTTTTGGTTGTGTTTTATATTTTGTTAAATGAATCTTTTACTTCCATGAGTTCTGCTACATTCTTTTTTAAGGTAGTAATCTCTTTGTAACTTTCCCCCTTCATATCCTGGATTTTTTTTCTCATTTCATTATGTTGTCTAAAGGAGTCTTCTCGTATCTCGTTGAGTTTCCTCAAGATTGTTTCTAGGAATTCCTTTTCAGTCATTTCAAGGGTTTCCTGCTCTATGGAAGCCGGAAATATTTGAGAATTACTGTATTCTTTTATGGGTCATATTTTCTTGGATTTTCATATTTCTAGTATCTATATGCTGATGTCTCATCATCTGGTAGAGGAGTTGCTTCTTCTATTACTTTGGAGTGGGCTTTGAGGAGAGAGATTTTCTCTTCTTTTTCCAGTCCCCACTGGTGACTCTTCTTGTGCCAAGGCAGTTGAGTGGCTGTTGGACTGCCTGCACAGTGGCTGTGGCTACTACTGTGGCAGCAAGCTGCTTTTGTGGTGGCTGTGGTGGACCACCCACATGGAAGTGGTGTTCGTTTATTTATTTATTATTTTTTAAAATTATGAATATTCGTGAGATACAAAGCTAATTGTCACCCCTCCTGCCCTTGATGTGAGGGACAGATTCATAATGGCAGCATAACCACCACCAGAAATTACTTTTGTACCCTGTATCTCCCACCCAATTATCTCCCACCCTCCCTCCCACTCCCCTATTCCCCCCCAAGTCCATTTTGTAGCCCTAGGAATGTTCCTTCCCTCTATACGACCAATGCACTGCTGTGGTCTTGCTTTCCTTCCTTCTTTCTCTCTTAGCTCCCACATATGAGTGAGCACATGTGGTATTTATCCCTCTGTGCTTTGCTTACTTCACTCAACCATAAGTTTCTCTAGACTCATCCATGTTGTTCCAAATGAGAGATTTTCATTATTTTTTATGGCATAGTAGTATTCCACAGTGTATATATACCACAGTTTCCTTATCTAATCATCCATTGATGGACATTTAGGTTGGTTCCATGTCTTGGCTATTGTAAACAGAGCTGCGATGAACATGGGAGAGCAGGTATCCTTTTGATATGATGATTTCCATTCCTCTGGGTATATACCCAGAAGTGGGATTGCTGGATCATATGGAAGATCTACCTGTAGTAGTTTGAGAACCTCCATACTGTTTTCCATAGTGATTGTACTGGCGGCACTCCCGCCGAGGGTTTGGATCCCACATACAGACTGGTTCCCGCTCACTGGCTGAACGAGGTGCAGA
>NW_007732525.1:18443-126227 GCF_000696425.1 Galeopterus variegatus | reverse complement strand
CGCCTATCCCGGCGTGGAGGGCGGGGGCCAGGCGGGCGGGGAGCAGTCGGGCTTCGCCCCGCAAGTGGGGCTGGGTTGGGGGTGACTCACAGAGGTCGCAGAGTTGGGCCAGTCTGGCATGCTTCACTCCGCCTCTGCGCAGTCCTTTGCTTGCTTTCCTGGCCTTTGTTGTCTGGGCTGATCGCTCGTTCCCACAGCTGGGCTTGGGCGCTCTCAGGAGTCCTCCTCTGTGTCGGCCCCAAAACCTTGAACCTGCTGCCGGTTGTTTGTCGATGTAGGATCGTTGTTGAAAGAATTATTCGCCTTTTGTTGCTCTTGGAAATGCAATCAATACTCTGGTATCACAGCGCACGGCTCACAGGATCGCATTGTCTCCTGTCACGGCCGCTCCAGACCCGTCGCCATCTTTGAAAAGGAAAACACACTTCGGGCAGTAAATTGCCTCATCTTCCCACCTCTTCCCTTTATAAACCCCAGAACAGGCATCAGAAGTTGGGATGATTTTAGCCTGGTCATCCCCCAGATGCTGGTTATCTGAATAAATCTTCCAATCCTTGCACAAACTTTTGGACTTTCAAGTCATTTGTTTCATGTGAGAGGGCAAGCCGAGCCTGGACTGGTGGTAACAAGCCCCACGCAGTATTAAAAAGCTCCTTTGCCCATTTTTAAATCAGGTTACTTGTTTGGTACTATTAGGTTGTTTGAGTTACTTGTGTATTCTGGATATTAATCCCTTGTCAGATGTATAGTTTGCAAATATTTTCTCCTATTCTGTAGGTTGTCTTTTCACTCTGTTAACTGTTTCTTTTGTTGTGCAGAAGCTTTTTAGATTGCTATAATCCCATTTGTTTATTTTTCCTTTGTTGCCTGTGCTTTTTGGGTCTTGTTCATAATATCTGTGACCATTCTTACTTCCTGAAGTGTTTCCCCTGTGTTTTCTTTTAGAAGTTTTATAGTTTCAGGTCTTATATATATAAGCCTTTCAGCCATTTTGAGTTGATTTTGGTATGTGGGGAGGGGTACAGGTCTAGTTTCATTCTTCTGCATATGGATGTCCAGTTTTCCCAGCACCACGTGCTGAAGAGGCAGTCCTTTCCCCAATGTGTGCTCCTGTTGCCCTTGTCAAATATCAGTTGACTGTAAATATGTGGGCTGATTCTGGGTTCTCTATTCTGTTCCATCGGTCTTAGTGTCTGTTTTTATGCCAGTGCCATGCTGTTTTGGTTACTATAGATTTGTAGTATAATTTGAAGCCAGGTAGTGCTATGCTTCTGGCTTTATTTTATTTTTTTTGCTCAGGATTGCTTTGGTTATTTGTGATCTTTTGTTGTTCCATATGAATGTTAGGATTGCGTTTTCTAATTCTGTGAGGAATGTCATTGGCATTTTGACATGGATTGCATTGAATCTATACATCTCTTTGAGTAGTATGGAATTTTCGCAATGTTAATTCTTCCAATCCAAGAATATGGAATGTCTTTCCATCTTTTTGTGTCCTTTTTCTATCTCTTCACAAGTGAGGTGAGTCTCTTAAAGACAGCATATAGTTGGATCTAGCCTTTTAATCCAATCAGTCAGTCTGTGTTTTGTGAGTGGGGAGTTGAATCCATTTACATTTATGGTTGTTATTGTAAGGTATCATCTTATTCCTGGCATTTTATCAATTTTTGTTTAGATGTTTTAAATAGCTTTTGTTTCTTTCTTTCCCTTTTGTTCTTTATCTTTAGTCTGTGTTGGTTTTGGAAGTGGTAAGATTTAGTTTCTTTCTCGTTCTTGTTTGCATTTTTGTTCTACCAGAGCGTTTTATTCTTTCTTGTGTATTCGTGGTGGAGATTATCAGTTTTCAGATTCCAGATGCAGGAATCCCTTTAAGATTTCTTTCAGGGCTGATTGCCTGGTGGTGAACTCCTGCTGTTTTTGTTTGTCTGGAAAGTACATTATTTCTCCCTTATTATTGAAGGATAGCCTTGCTTGGTATAGTATTCTTGGCTGGTAGGGTTTTTTTAGTATTTATATATATCATCCTATTTTTTTCAGGCCTGTAGAGTTTTTGTTGAGAAGTCTCCTGTTAATCCCTTATAGATAACTTAATGATTTTCTTTGCTGCTTTTAGGATTCTCTTTGTCTTTGAGCTTTGCCAGTTTGATTATAATGTGTCTCAAAGAGGATCTTTTTGGATCGAATCTGTCTGTGGATCTTTGAGCCTCTTGGATCTGAAGGTCTGTATCTCTCCCCATACCTGGGAAGTTTTCTCTTATTATTTTGTTGAATAGGTCTTCCATGGCTTTTCCTTTCTCCTCCTGTTTTGGAACACCTATAATTTGAATGTTTGTGTGCCTACGACTGTATGCTAGCTTTCTTCATCTTATAAAATTATTTGTCCTTTTTTTTTTTTTTTGTATGCTTGGGTTATTCCAGAAAGACTATCTTTGAGATCAGAAATTCTCTCTTCTGCAGTTCTAGCCTGGTGCTTAAGCTTTTGGTTGTGTTTTATATTTTGTTAAATGAATCTTTTACTTCCATGAGTTCTGCTACATTCTTTTTTAAGGTAGTAATCTCTTTGTAACTTTCCCCCTTCATATCCTGGATTTTTTTTCTCATTTCATTATGTTGTCTAAAGGAGTCTTCTCGTATCTCGTTGAGTTTCCTCAAGATTGTTTCTAGGAATTCCTTTTCAGTCATTTCAAGGGTTTCCTGCTCTATGGAAGCCGGAAATATTTGAGAATTACTGTATTCTTTTATGGGTCATATTTTCTTGGATTTTCATATTTCTAGTATCTATATGCTGATGTCTCATCATCTGGTAGAGGAGTTGCTTCTTCTATTACTTTGGAGTGGGCTTTGAGGAGAGAGATTTTCTCTTCTTTTTCCAGTCCCCACTGGTGACTCTTCTTGTGCCAAGGCAGTTGAGTGGCTGTTGGACTGCCTGCACAGTGGCTGTGGCTACTACTGTGGCAGCAAGCTGCTTTTGTGGTGGCTGTGGTGGACCACCCACATGGAAGTGGTGTTCGTTTATTTATTTATTATTTTTTAAAATTATGAATATTCGTGAGATACAAAGCTAATTGTCACCCCTCCTGCCCTTGATGTGAGGGACAGATTCATAATGGCAGCATAACCACCACCAGAAATTACTTTTGTACCCTGTATCTCCCACCCAATTATCTCCCACCCTCCCTCCCACTCCCCTATTCCCCCCCAAGTCCATTTTGTAGCCCTAGGAATGTTCCTTCCCTCTATACGACCAATGCACTGCTGTGGTCTTGCTTTCCTTCCTTCTTTCTCTCTTAGCTCCCACATATGAGTGAGCACATGTGGTATTTATCCCTCTGTGCTTTGCTTACTTCACTCAACCATAAGTTTCTCTAGACTCATCCATGTTGTTCCAAATGAGAGATTTTCATTATTTTTTATGGCATAGTAGTATTCCACAGTGTATATATACCACAGTTTCCTTATCTAATCATCCATTGATGGACATTTAGGTTGGTTCCATGTCTTGGCTATTGTAAACAGAGCTGCGATGAACATGGGAGAGCAGGTATCCTTTTGATATGATGATTTCCATTCCTCTGGGTATATACCCAGAAGTGGGATTGCTGGATCATATGGAAGATCTACCTGTAGTAGTTTGAGAACCTCCATACTGTTTTCCATAGTGATTGTACTAATTTACAGTCCCACCAACAGTGCAGGAGTGTTCCCTCTCTCCACACCTTTGTCAGCATTTGTTATTCACCATCTTTGTGATTATAGCCAGTCTAACTGGGGTTAGGTAGTATCTCAATGTAGTCTTTAATTTGCATTTCCCTGATGACTAGTGACACTGAGCATTTTTTCATGTATCTGTTGGCCATTTGTATGTCTTCCTTTGAAAAATGTCTGGTCAGGGCCGGCCCGGTGGCGCACTGCTACAGTGGGCCACTTGGGAGCGCGGCGGCACTCCCGCCGAGGGTTTGGATCCCACATACAGACTGGTTCCCGCTCACTGGCTGAACGAGGTGCAGACACAGCACCGAGGGTTGCGATCCTGTTGCCAGTCCCGGTCCGGTACGGGCGCGACACTGAGGGTTGCGATCCGTTGCCGGACACGAAAAAAGACAGAAAAAGGAAAAAAGAAAAATGTCTAGTCAGCTCCTTTGCCCATTTTTAAATTGGGTTATTTGGTTTTTTACTGTGTAATTGCTTGAGTTCCTTGTATATTCTGGATATTAATCCCTTGTTGGATGTGTAGTTAGCAAAAATTTTTTCCCACTCTGTAGGTTGTCATTTCACTCTGTTGATTGTTTCCTTTGCTGTGCAGAGCTTTTTAGTTTGATATAGTCCAATTTGTTTATTTTTTCTTTTGCTGCTTGTGCTTTCAGGCTCATGTTCATAAAGTCTGTGCCCAGACTTAGTTCCTGAAGTATTTCACCTATATTTTCCATTAGTGATTTTATAGTTTCAGGTCTTATGCTTATGTCTTTAATCCATTTTAAGTTGATTTTAGTGTATGGTGAGAGGTGCATATGTAGTTTCATTCTTCAGCATATGGATATCCAATTTTCCCAGCACCACTTGTTGTAGAGGCAGTCTTTCCCCCAGTGTAGAATTTTGTTGCCTTTGTCCAATATTTGATAGCTCTAAGCCTGAGAGCAATTCTGCTCCACTGGTCTGAGTGTCTATTTTTATGTCAGTGCCATGCTGTTTTCATTACAATAGCTTTGTAGCATAATTTGAAATAAGGTAGTGTAATGCCTCTGGCCTTTTTTTTTTTTTTTTTTTTTTCCTCAGGATTGCTTTGGCTAATCGGGATCTATGGATAAGTTTCTAGACACATACAAACTAGCCAGACTTAGCCAAGAAGAGATAGAAAACCTGAAAAGACCAATAACAAGCAATGAGATTGAAGCAGTAATCAGCAATCTTCCAACAAAGAAAAGTCCAGGTCCAGATGGCTACACAGCTGAATTCTATCAAACTTTCAAACATGAGTTAATACCAATTCTCCTCAAACTATTCCAAAAAATTGAAACAAAAGCTACTCTCCCAAGCTCATTTTATGACACCAACATAACTCTGATACCAAAACCAGATAAAGACACAACAAAAAAAGAAAATTACAGGCCAATATCCTTGATTAACATAGATGCAAAAATCCTCTACAAAATACTAGCAATCAGAATACAGCAACACATTAAAAATTTATACACCATGATCAAGTGGGATTCATCACAGGGATGCAAGGATGGTTCAAGATATGAAAGTCACTAAATGTGATACATCACATCAACAAACTCAAGGACAAAGACCATACGATTATCACAATAGATGGTGAAAAACCATTTGACAAAACTCAACATCTCTTTATGATAATGACTCTCAGCAAATTAGGTATAGAAGGAAAGTATCTCAACACAATAAAAGCCATTTATGACAAGCCCACTGTCAGTATCATTTTGAATGGGGAAAAACTGAGGGCCTCTCCCTTAAGAACAGGAACAAGACAAGGATGCCCACTCTCACCACTTCTATTTAACATAGTACTGGAGGTACTACCCAGAGAAATCAGACAACAGAAAGAAATAAAGGGAACCCAGATTGGAAAAGACAAAGTCAAACTTCCTATTTGCAGATAACATGATCCTAAATTTAGAAAAACCTAAAGACCCTATTCAAAAACTCTTATAACTGGTTAATAATTTCAGTAACGTTGCAGGATACAAAATAAATGCCCCCAAATCAGCTGCATTTGTATACTCAGGTAATGAACTAACAGAAAGAGAAATAAAGAAAGGAAGCCATTTACAATTGTCACACACAAAAAAATAAAATACCTAGGGATCAATTTAACTAAGGAGTGAAAGATCTCTGCAATGAGAACTACAAACCACTTCTGAAAGAAATTAAGGAAGACACAAAAAGATGGAAAGATATCCCATGCTCTTGGATTGGAAGAATTAAGATCGTGAAGATGTCTATACCACCCAAAGCATTCTACAGATTCAATGCAATCCCCATCAAAATGCCAATGATTTTCTTCATAGAAATGGAAAAAACAATATGTGGAATTCTAACTCTGAGTTCAGAAGTCTACTTCTTGACGCTTGTTCCTCAGCAGGATATATCAAAAACCCACACTGTAATTTTATATTGAAAGTGAATCCTGTTGAAAAATATGTAAAGACATTATCATAATTTTAATCTGAGAGGCACCTTTGTTTATGAAACTAACTCTATGAGTATTGAAGTACAGTCTCACCAGTGCACACCTGTTTTCAGACAGCATCAATAGACACTTCAGTGTATCTTCTTAAATAGGTTTTACAATTCTGTCATTAAATTAATCCAGATTTAAATGAACAAGGAAAAATTTTGCCAGGGCCTAATCATTATAAAATCATTTCTTTCCATTCTTTGAGCCCTTTTCATTTCTATCAAAGCAATTCGAGGTAATAGTCTGGGCACTGTGTCCTGTTATCTCTAGCACTGAGAGACTGTTGATAATAGAAATATCTATAAAAACAATCACACTAAGTGATTTTTACACTGAAATAGAACATTGTACAGTTTTCATACAGTACAGTAATGATTTTCAAAAAGAGGTTCCAAAACACTCTTAAAGGGGGATAGGGAATGAGATGAATCCTGTGAATTGACAAGCTATCAATAAAATAACACACATCTTTCATGAAAATGACTAAATCACTATTTACTTGATGAACTGCAATGTAATGGCTCTGAAGGAGCCATTGTGCTGTATCGGCTAAATAATGTGTGTTTACCAAAACTGGGTAATTACAGAGTCATCTTATAGTGCACTTTCTGTGCCTGCCAAGGAACAAGATGAACCTGCTCCAGGGTGAGAACTTGACATTTGGCTATAGTTATTTCTAACTCTGGCACTGCAGACAGGAAGGAATAAACTATATACTGAAGAAAAGCAAAAGAAGGAAAGGGATTTCCCCGTATTTTTCAGTATTCAATACTCCTTTGGTAAAAACAAAAAAGTCTACCAGGTAAATGTGATTCCAATAAATTATTGATATTAATGAAAATAGAAGTTATACACATGACTCGGGGAGGAAAATATAGCATCAAAACACCTCAATTTAGTTGAAAATGACATTTTTTTTCATTAAGATGTATTGGGATGTCTAGAGGTAAACCATATCTCAATTTACACAGGAGATTAATTTTCTACATAGGAATAGAGAAAGCAAACCAGACATATGAGAAAAAGGAGAAATTGCCAATATTTGATTATTTTTTACCTACAAAAATAGCAATTTCGTGTAGTCTGACTTCATATAGTACCTATATCCTGGATATTTATTTTCAGATAAATGGATGTTTCCATTTGTTTAAATTAACTGGTATATAGATGTAAAAATGTGTAAAGGAACACTTTAAAAAGCATTTTGATAAAAACAATATGTTTCAGAGAGAATAGGAAATGCCTAAATGCCCAGGATATGAACTTGATAAAGTCTCTCTTTAGGAAACACAGAAGACAAAAAGGTAAGAGGAGACCCAGGCGAGGGTACCCAGAATGAGGGGCAGTCATTGCTGCTAAACACTACTGAGAGTTTTTTAAAAAGTACTAAGAAAATGCCAGTGGATATAAAATTTAAACACCGTTGGTGGCATTGACTTATATAAAGAACCCGACTGGCTTTTGACCTGTATCACCAATTAAATGAAAAATTTCTTGAACGTAAGAATCTTGTCTTGTAATTCTTTGAATCATTCACCTAGTTCAATAATTTGCATCCATATATGTTTTGATTGACCAATTAGAAATAGTACTTCTTTTAAAAAAATTCAGTATTCAGAAAATAAATCCCAAAGACCACAGGTGAGGGATACTTACAATTTTTATTTTACTGCAGATTAAAATAAATTATCACTAGAGGTTTCAGAGAAAAAAAATCCTAGTTTCTTCCTAGTGTCTACGCCAACAACATAGTTAAGTCCTCACACTCTGCATGCAGTCTGAGGACCAAGCTGAATGAAATTTGGTATTCAATTACAAAATAAGCTAGAAAACGAGTTGCATAAATGAGCAAAAGGTATGAGAAAGATGTAGTCAAGACCCAAATGCAAAATAACAGCTATGGATTTCAATACTGCACCTAATGTGACATTATTTTCCTATTTGTGTTTCTGAAAATTCTTGTAAAGAATTTATTTATCTATTCATATGAGTTAATCAGAGCAAGCATGTTACTTTGTAGCTGATAGTTTTAAAAAAATGGGTGATAAAATCAGAAAAAAATTTGTAAGACTCTGAAGGTGATAAGACCTATATGTGATAGGAGTGCCAAATAAAACTAACTATGAAATAGCTCCGAGGACAAATCTTCCTACCCAGAGGGCTTATAGACACAGAAAGAACATATACAGTTCTGCATGATCTTCCAGTCGCTACATCTTCAGTGATTGTGTTTTTATCTTTGTTTCTCCATCTGTCCTCTTTCTCCTTCATACAAGAGACCATTCCAAATGATCAAAGGGCAGAAAACACGCACAGAACTGATTTCCCTTGAGTCAATTTCTACTGAAAATTACTTCTCAAGTCCAAATAATTTTTTTTCATTTTAGTGATAATTCCCAGAACTTTTTTGAGGAAAAATTCATCGAAACTGACCCACGAGGCATTTTATCAAATAATAATCCTGTGTTTCTCTGAGAAGGTACCAACTAATAAACCTTCCTGGTGATAAGAATGTCTTGTAACACTTGACTTTCATTAGCAGCTCCTGCAGAAGATAAAATATTCTACTTTATGAATCAGGGTCAAGAGGATCAGATTAAATTAAAGAGCAGGAAAATGGTCTTGCTTCACTGCTATTAACAAGTAGGAGAGATATTAAGAGAAGTGGTATCCAAAAAGTTGGCGGAGGTTTACACTGTGCAAACCCCCTTCTTAAAAGACACATAAAAGAACAATATAAACTTCCTAAGTCTCATATCTTCAATCTTCCTTCGTTACAAGTTTGATTGTTATAAATGAAAAATGTGTCTATATATAAAAGGAGGCACCTAGCTAGAAGTCTGGCTATTTTGTATCTTACTTCCTTATACTTCCTTGAAATAATTGCAGTAACCAAACAAGAGAGAATTAACTCTAGGGACAGGCACCATTTCTGAAGCCTGAGAGAACATTAATGGATGAGATGATAAAAGTTTATTAAACATTTACCGTGTGCTAGTCCCTCTGTCAAGTGAATTACTTCACTTAATCTTCACAACAACCCTATAAAGTAGATACTGTTAATATCCCCATTTACCAATGAAGAAACCAAAGATTAGAAAGATTAAGTACCTTGCCTAAGGACACACCTAGTAAGAAGAGAAATTAGGTTGGACCCAGGAACTCTTACTCCAGAATCGATGCCCTGAACTCTTATTTTTATACTATATCCCTATACACTGAAGCTGTGAACTTGATTTTTCGGTTCCATAAAACACCAACCTGTATTTTAATGACATAAGGCACTTAAGTGTCACTAAGAACAAATACATACACAAGACCATCATATATATACATCTTGGCCAGATGACAAATATAGCATTAAAAATAAAAACAGCCACCACCAGCAGCAAACAAACAAAAAAACTGTCTAGACAACACAAAACTTCAGATCAACTACAGAATATATCCAAATGAACAAATATCAGAAAGTTTCACACATCTAAGATAAATATTGTTTTATAAACTTGTGAGGCTAGCCTAAATCAGGCATAAACAGAGGGTGTCTAACACTTAGATACTGCCAGTCTATATTTATGATTTAATAAACATGGCGACCGCAAGTTGGAAATCATGGTTACAAATTACGGGAAGAAGGCATTTTGTAAGAACACAGTGGAGGTGCACAGCACCTTCCTACAATGAAGAGTTCTAAAATTACTTTAAACATAATCCACATGCAGAATTCTCTAAAAATACATAGGAGTGGCTTCTAACACGTGTACAAGGTAAGTGTCAGATAAACTAACACTTAGCTCAAGAGATTTCAGGCAAATATAGTCTAGCACTTGCCCAAATGACACACGTATTATTTTCCTGACAACCCAAAAAACCCAATGCTGTTGTTTGCTTTCTATAGGTATGTGCACCTGGCCAGAGTCATCATGCATGGATTTCTTTTAATGAATGAAGTCACTCTTGCAGACATGGTGTAGTTATTCTGCTGGTTACAAATGGCTTGGCTGGTATCTGTCCCTGTACTCTTGTACTAAACCACTGAGAAAGGAAACTCACTAAATAAACCCAATTTTAGAGTCAGTATTTAACTGTAGGTGGAATGATAATCTTCCAACCCTCTATAAAATGCTCAAAGGTTGTATTAATTTGCAAAGATGTCTAATGGTTGTATCAATATCTAGGTACATAGGCTGAAATAGAGAAGAATTCCAGTAAGGCTAGAATTTTCTTAAAATAATTGAAATAGATAAGGGGTTAATATCCAAAATATCTAAGGAACTCCTTCAACTCAATAGCAAAAAAACAAATTACCAGACTGAAAAATGGACAAAGGACTTGAATAGAGTTGCTCCAAAGAAGATATACAAATGGCCAACAGGTATGTGAAAAGTGATCAGTATCACTAATCATCAGGGAAACACAAATCAAAACTACAATGATGTATCACCTCACACTTGTTAGGATGCTATTATTAAAAATTTTTTTTTTTAAAAGATAACAAGTGTTGGTGAGAATGTAAAGAAACTGGAACTCTTGCACACCGTTGGTGGCAATGTAAAGTGGTGCAAACAACCCATATTAGATGGTGGTGATTAGTTGACTTTTGGAGATGAATTCTGCTAGTCTTAAAGATCGGTTCACTAAGTCCATCAAAATGCCAGAGTTTGATAAATCATCTTTTTATCACTGTAATTTCTGTTGTACTCTCTGTGTGCTCCTTTATCGCTCTCAGTCCCCAAAAGGAATATACACACTTTGCTTTTTCTGACCAACGAAGAACATCTCTGTGCTCACTTTCGTCAGCAGTATGCAGGAAGTGTAGGCCACCAGCATCTGCAGAATGTTGTTAGGACAGCCTTAATATGAAATGGGAGCAGAGTTCTAGGCTCCTCACTTCGACCACTTACCAGGGGTCAAAAGTCAGAGCTGCTCTGGGATTAAGAAATTATAAAACTACATGCCCATGTTGGCAACACAGAAGCACTTGAAGCTAGCTTCCACTGTTTTTGTCTTAAATGCTTCTGACTTTTCTGGTTGATGTGGAGGTCTTCTTAATTCTAAACATCCTGAAGCATTTGCCTGATCTATGAGTGGTGGTCATGAACAGAGTGGGGAATCATACCAAGATGTCTAATGGTGCTTGACGGCAAGTTACAAAATAAATTAGAGCTCACAGGAGAATACAGACCCTGGAAGCCAAATATCCATGCACAGGAAATAACGGTCATGGACTCCTCTTGTTTCTTCTGACAATTAATTCACCACAATCTGTGCCATTCAGTGTGGGTGTCATTCTGGTACATTGGTGGGGGTCGGGGATGCTGACATTGTATAATACTGTGCTGTTCACTTTGGAAACAAGCTTAGGGCTCTATCTTGCCTGTCTTGCAACTCTTCCAGTAGCTACACAGGACCACAAAATCTCCCAAATCTCTACCAATCACACTGATCTTTGTTCTCCTTAAATTATCCTAACCACAGTTTCTGAAAATGGGCTTCTGACATGATTACCAACTGTCAGGTAGAAACTATTGGTATGATCCCAAGATAACCCAAGTCAATGAGGGGATCCAGGGTTCAGTAATAATCACCAGCTCACCAGTGATTATCACTCCAAAGGGTACTTCCAAATATTGCAAAAATTAAGGGTCAGGCTTAAAAATCAAAAGCAGCTATGGTAGGAGTAAAGCGAGATGCAAAGCTGAGGAAGCATTCCAGAGCACAGGAGAGTAGTGATCCCTAGCAGCCCTAGTGATATACTTAAAAAAAAAAATCACCACCCCAAACTCAGCAGTTTGCCAAGAAGACACTTTAAAAAGGCACAACATATTGCCAGAAAGAGCAAGCTTTAATAAACACAGAATTAAATAATCTAACTAAACATTGCCTGGTCAGATGGCACCCAGCCTGCAGAACCATCTGGCTGAAGAAATATTCAGAGAATCATCAACCTAAAAACCCAGATTCTATCCTGTACACCACAAATCTAGGTTCCTAGATATAAATTGCATCATGAAAAGATGATGGTTAACAAAGCTTTAGCAATCTTCTCTTTTCTAGATTTTTTTTCTAGATTTTGTGTACTGTTCTTCCTCAGCCTACATAAATTTGCCATTCAGTTCAGTTAAATATATAATCTGTTGTTCCTTTTATCTTTTAAAAAGCAACCATCCCTGTCTCAAAGGTTCATATCAATATCTAGGCACACAGGCCGAAATAGAGAAGAATTCCAGTAAGGCTAGAATTTTCTTAAAAGAATTGAAATAGGTAAGGGGTTAATATCCAAAACATCTGAGGAATTGCTTCAACTCAATAGCAAAAAAGCAAATTACCAGACTGAAAAATGGACAAAGGACTTGAATAGACATTGCTCCAAAGAAGATATACAAATGGCCAACAGGTATGTGAAAAAGTAATCAGTGTCACTAATCATCAGGGAAACACAAATCAAAACTACAATGATGTATCACCTCACACTTGTTATGATGGCTATTATTAAAAATTTTTTTTAAAAGATAACAAGTGTTGGTGAGAATGTGAAGAAACTGGAGCTCTTGCACACTGTTGGTGGCAATGTAAAATGGTGCAGCCATTATGGATAACAGTATGGAGGCATCCTAAAAAAATTAAAAATAGATATCATATGATCCAGCAATCTTACTTCTGGCTATATATCCAAAAGAACTGAAATCAGGATCTTGAACAGATATCTTCATTGCCATGTTCACTTGCAGCATTATTCACAACAGCCAAGATATGGAAATCACCTAAGTGATGAATGGATAAAGAAAATGTGATATATACATACAGTGGAATATTACTCAGCCTTAAAAAAGAAGAAAATCCTGCCATATGCCATGAAATGGATGAACCTGGAGGACGTTATGCTAAGTGAAACAAGCCAGTCACAGAAGGACAAATACTGCGTGATTCCATTTTTATAAGTTATGTGAAGTAGTTAAACTCATAGAAACAGAGAATAAAATGGTGGTTGCTAGGGGCTGCAGGGAGGGATAAATGGGGAGATGTTCAATGGATACAATGTTTCAGTTATGCAAGATGAGCAAGTTATAGAGATCTGATGTATCACATAGTGTCTATAGTTAATACTGTACTGTGCACTTTAAAAACTTGTTAAAAGGGGGCAGATCTCACGTTAAGTGTTTATACCACACACCCACATGCACAAAAAGGGACATAAGGAAATTTCTGGAGGTGATAGATATGTTTATTACCTTGACTATGGTTATGGTTTCATTAGTATATGCACATGTCCCAACTCATCTAATTAATACTTTAAATATGTGCAGTTTTTTGTATATCAATTATACCTCAACAAATCTGTTTAAAAAAACTAAAAGAAAAAAAAATACCAGAAAAAGAATGAAATTCTGCCATTCACAGCAACATGGATGAGCTTGGAGAAAATTATGTTAAGTGATATTTGTGGTTGTTTAAGGAACCTCCATACTGTCTTTCATAATGGCTGCACTAATTTACAATCCCACCAACAGTGTAGGTGGGTTCCCCTTTTTCCCCATCCTTGTCAGCATTTGTTACTCTGTCTTTTTGATAATGGCCAGTCTAACTGGGGTGAGGTGATATCTCAATGTGGTTTTGATTTGCATTTCCCTGATGATTAATTATGTTGAGCCTTTTTTCATGTACTCATCGGCCATTTGTATGTCTTCCTTTGAAAAATGTCTATTCAGCTCCTTTGCCCATTTTTTAATTGGATTTTTTTTTTTTTACCGTGAAGTCATTTGAGTTCCTTATATATTCTGGATACTAATACTTGTCAAATGCATAATTTGCAAATATTTTGTCCCATTCTGTAGGTTGTCTTTCCAATCTCTTGATCGTTCCCTTTGCTGTGCAGAAGCTTTTTAGTTTGATATAATCCCATTTGTTTATTTCTTCTATTGTTGCTTATGCTTTGGGGGTCTTATTCATAAAGTCTTTGCCCAGTCCTACTTCCTGAAGTGTTCCCCTTACATTTTCTTTTAGTAATTCTATGGTTTGGGGTCTTATATTTAAGTCTTTAATCCATTTTGGGTTGATTTTGGTATATGGTGAAAGGTACAGTTCTAGTTTCATTCTTCTGCATATGGATGTCCAATTTTCCCAGCATCATTTATTGAAGAGGAAGTCTTTTTCCCAATGTGTGTTCTAGTTGCCTTCGTCAAAGATCAGTTGGCTGTAAGCATGTGGATTGATTCCTGGGTTTAGCAATCCCACTACTGGGTGTATACCCAAAGAAGTCAGAAACATCATGTTGAAGGGATACCTACACTTCCATGTCCATTGCAGCTCTATTTACAATAGCCAAAATATGGAACCAACTTAAATGTCCATTGACGGACAACTGGATAAGGTAAATGTGGTATAGACACACAATGGAACATTACTCAGCCATAAAAAAGAATGAAATTCTGCCATTTGCAGCAACATGGATGAGCCTGGAGAATATTATGTTAAGTGAAATAAGCCAGACACAGAAAGAGAAATACCACATGTTCTTACTTATAACTGGGTGCAAGGAAGGGAGGGAAGGTGGGAGGGAGGGAGGAAGGAAGGAAGGAAGGAAGGAAGGAAGGAAGGAAGGAAGGAAGGAAGGAAGGAAGGAACCTAAGGATACTAGAAATGGCGGGTAAGGAAGAGGGTTGGGGAGGGATTGGTCGGGCAAGGGGCATAAAGAATAATTATGATTTACAATAATGAATATGGTAATAAAAATAAATAAGAAAATTATGTTGAGTGAAATAAGCCAGGCAAAGAAAGAGAAATATAGCTTGTCCTCACTCATAAGTGGGAGCTAAGAAAGAAAGAAGGGCCACAATAAAATGTTGAACTTTCAGGAGAGAACAGACATATAGTTACTAGAGGTGGGAAAAGGGGAGGAGGAGGGGGGTTAAGGAGTCCTTGGGCAAGGGACACAAAGAATAATTACAATTTATAATGATGAACATGCTAATAATGTTGATTTGATCATGACATACTGTACACAAACACTGATAGTTAACTCTGTACCCTATAAATATTTATAGTTAATTTTTTCAATTCAATAAATAAATTAAAAGATACAAAATACAAAAATACAAAAAAAAAAAAAAAAAGGAAACCACTCACCTGACTTAGGTCACAAATTAGATATTAGTATATACAAATATCCTACAAGTAGATATTCTTCTTTAGGAATAATGGTTAATCTATGTAATTATCCAATTCCTCAGAAATAGAGCCCCATAGTCCATGTATCTTAAACCAGCCAGAACGTCTCTGTGGTGATGATCCCTCCTGAGCTCTGTATCAAGCTTCTCATTCAGTCAACATGCAGTCATGGTTTATGCAGCTAAAAAGGCTCACTTTCTCCTCCTCTTCCCTTACTCCTCTTTTCCTCCAACCATTTCTGTGTTAATTAGTACTACTCTGAAAGAAATTGGGACAGAAATAAAATAAACTAATGAATTGTTCTCTTCAATCTGAGTGTCTGAACAGAGAAGTGTTAACCGTTGTTTGACAATCATTTGCTTATGTATTACGTATGTGCTTACATGTGTCTGTATTAGCTATATGGGAATTTAAGTTACTCAGATTTTACTTCCCCTGTGGCTGAACCATATAAATTGCTGATTGAGTAGGTCAAAATTTCACATGGCCAACCAAATACTATGGCTCATTAATACCATATTCTATGGAAGATTAGTTTATGGCTTAGTATTGTAAATTGACCTTGTATTCTGAAACTCACTTGGTAGTACTAGTATGTTTTGTGGTGGTGGTTGTAGTTCCTTCCTCAGAATTTTTTTAAAAATTCAAACACGATTGTACATATCTGTGGGGTATAGCATTGAATATCGGTACCTGTGTGCAATATGTGATGCTCCAATCAGGATAATTAGTATATTCAACATTATACAAAATAATTATTTTTTATGGCCCTATACTAATTTCTCACTAATCTCCCTCCTCCTTTCCCACCTCTAACAGCCACAGTTCTGTTCTCTCCTTTTGAAAGTTAAAGGAATTATTGTGATTGCTTTTTTTTTTTTCAGTTCCTACTTATGAATGAGGACATGTATTTTTCTTTCTGTGCCTGGTTTATTTCACTTAACATAATTTTCACCAAGCTCATCCATTCTGCTGCAAATGGCAGAATTTCATTCTTTTCTGTGGCAGAGTAGTATTCTATTCTGTATATATATATATATACCACATTTTCCTTATCCAGTCATCCATCAATGGACATTTAAGTTGCTTCCAACTCTTGGCTATTGTAAATAGAGCTGCAATAAACATGAGTGCAGGTATGTCTTTGACATGATGATTTCCATTCCTTTGCTTATACACCCAGCAGTGAGATTGTTGGATCTTATGGCAGTTCTATTTGTAGTTTTGAGGAACCTCCATACTGTTTTCCATAATGGCTGCACTAATTTACAGTCTCACCAACAGTGTAGAAAGGTTCTCCTTTCTCCTCATCCTTGCCAGCATTTTTTATTGTTTATCTTTTTTTTTTTTCCTTTTTGTCCTTTTTTACTGACCAGCAATGGGATCGCAACCCTCGGTGTTGCGCCCGCGCCGCGCTCAGCCAGTGAGAGGGAACTGGTCTCCACATGGGATCTGAACCCTTGGCGGGAGCACCGCCATGCTCCCAATCGGCGCACTCTCCAGTGCGCCACCGGGCCGGCTCTATTGTTTATCTTTTTGATAATAGCCAGTGTAACTCGGGTGAGATGATATCTCAGTGTGGTTTTAGTTTGCATTTCCCTGATGTTTAGTGATGCTGAGCATTTTTTCATGTATCTGTTGTCCATTTGTGTATTTTCCTTTGAGAAATGCCTATTCAGTTCCTTTGCCCATTTTTTAATCAGGTTACTTGCTTTTTTTTTTTTTTTTTTAACTGTTAAGTTGTTTGAGTTTTTTGTATATTCTTGATATTAATCCCTTGTCAGATATGTAGTTTGCAAATATTTTCTCCCATTCTGTAGGCTGTCTTTTCACTATGTTGTTTCTTTTGCTGTGCAGAAATTTTGGGGGCTGATATAATCCCCCCTGTTTATTTTTTTCTTTTGTTTTCTGTGTTTTTGAGGTCTTATCCATAGTCTTTGCATTAGAATTTCCTACAGGAACAATCATGTTGTTTATGAACAGGAACAGTTTTGCTTCTTTCTTACCAATTTTTATGTTTTACTTATTTTCTTGCCTTATTCATTGGCCAGGATCTCTACTGGTATGTTGAATCAAAAGAGTGAATACTAGATATCCTTGCTTTGTTCCTGCTATAGATTGAGTGTCTCTCCAAACTCACTGAAGCTTGGTCCCCATTGTGACACTGTTGAAGGTGGGAAATCCTATTGCAGTAGTTAAAAGACGGGGCCTTGAAGATGTGATTAGATCATGAGGACCATGACATGATGAATGGATTAATTCATTTGATGGTTTAATGGTGGTGATGGGAGTGGTTTTGAGGGGTTTAAAAGGAGAGCACATGAGGAGCTCTCTCTCTGCTCTGCCATTCTTTCCATATGACACCCTGCACTGCTGCAGAGTCATCTCACCAGATGTGTTCCCTGAATTTTGGACTTCCCAGCCTCCAAAACTGTAAGAAATAAATATTGTTTCCTTACAAATTACTCAGTCTCAGATATTTATGTTTTAAGCAATAGAAATGGACTAATAGAGTTCCTGATCTGAAGGGGAACGCATTCAACTTTTTAACCAATAAGTATTAGTTTTCTATTTGTTTTTTATAGATGCCTTTTATCAGATTAAGTTCACTTCTACTCTTAGTTTACTGATAGTATTTTTTAAAGTCACAACAGACATGAAATTTTGTTAAATGCTTTTTCTGCACCAATTAAGATAGCCATATGGTTTTTAACTTTTAGTTCATATTAATATATAGTAAGTTACATTGTATGATTTTTAAGTGTGAAATCAACCTTTCATTCTTAGGATAAATCCCACGTGGCCATGATGTATTTATATTTATAGTTGGATATGATTTCCTAATTTTAAAATGATTTTATGTATATGTTTATAACAGATATTTACGTGTAGTTTTCTTTTTTGCAATGTCTTTGCCTGGCTTTGGTATCAGGGTTATTCTGGCCTCATAAAATTAGTCAGGAAATATGTTTCTTCTTCCTCTGTTTTCTAAGAGTTTGTATAATATTATTATTATTCCTTCCTCAATTCTTTGATAGAATTCACTAGTGAGTAAAACTACCTAGATATGAAATTTGCTTAGTGAGGAAATTTTTGTTAATAAATTTAATGTCTTTAGACATAAGGCTATTCATATTTTCTATTTAATCTTGTGTCATTTTTGATAAATTATATTTTTCAAGAAGTTTTCCATTTCACCTAAGTTGTTGAGTTTATTGGAATAGACTTGTTTATAGTATTCCTTCATTTCTTGATACTTTTAGTATAAAGTAATTTGTAGAATCTGGAATAGAATCTCCTTTCCTTCCTGATGTTGATAATTTGTGATTTCTTTTTTCTTGAACAGTCTTGCTAGAAATTTAGTAATTTTGTTGATGTTTTTAAAAACCAACTTTTGGCTTTGTTAATTTTCTCTGTCATTTGCATCCCATTTCATCGATCTTTGGAAGAACAAAGATTTATTATTGCCTTTCTTCTACTGAATTTTGGGAGAATTTGCTCATCTTTTTTCTACCTTCCTAACAAGGAAACTTAAATTGCTGTATCTTTAGTATCTTGTGACAAAGTACAAAACTTAAGAAAGTTTTCAAAACTAAAGATGTAGCATACTTTTGACAAAGGACAAGTGTTATAAATTAGCTGAAATCCTCTGTGATGACAAGCAGTTGACAGTCATATGTATGTAGCAGATATTTTGAAAAAAAAAATAATCACACTTAATCTGTCCCTTCAAAGCAATGGTGTCATGTTTAGTGATGAGAGCAGAAAACATCTTAAAGATAAACATATGAAATGTTTCCATTTTTCTTCTTGAAAATGATATCTCACCTATAAAAATTCTCACACCATTTAAAACCTGTTTAAAAGTCTTTCAAAAAAGAATTTTAGTAGGAGTCACTTGATAAAAATGTAAAAATGCAACATTATCTAATTAGTTTGCAAGGGCAACTTAATGACATCTGGAGAGATAGAAATCTACTAGCTGAATTTCAATAAAATCCTTTGCATAATTAATGCGTGGGTAAAAAATTGAGCATCATGATTTAGTAAGTGCAGTCAATGATGCTCTTGCTCGTATGGATGTACGTATTTTTGTGAGTTGTATATTTCAGCCATCACATCCCCCAAATGCATGCATTTAAAAAATGAATGAGATCTTCAAATTGCTATATCACAAAGTAAGAAACCAAGAATTAAAAAAACTAGAGCAATGTATTCAATCACATTGCTGTCACTGGTGGCAGAAAGAACTGATGGAGTACGCTATCAAAAAGACTAGGGAATACAGGTTAAGACCATGAACTGGGTTTGAGTTCTCTATCATGGATAACCTGGGACAGTTATTTAATCTCCATAATTATCAGTTTCTTTCTATGAAAAATGATAATATTAAAGACACGTGCTTCATACAGTTGTTGTGAGGATTGAATAAGATTGAAGTACACGTAACATGCCTAAACCAGTGCTGTCCAATAGAAATACGATGCGAGCCACTTATATAACTTTAAAATATTCTAGTAGCTTCACTAAAAACAAAAAGAACAACTAAGACTAATTTTTAATAGTATATTTTATTTAACCATATATCCCCAAAATATTATCTCTTCATGTGTGGCACTGGTCACCTTTCAAGTGCACAGTAGCTACATGTGGCTAAATGATACTATATTGGCCAGTGCAGATCTAGAATATAATGAACATGCATAATAGCTATTCCTGGTTGGTAGAGTGAAGGTGGATCCAGTCAGGGGCAGTCAGTCTTCTGTAACCATTGAATAAGTTGGTCCATGGCATACAGCCAGGAGCATCCATAGCTAGTATCATAGTAATGTTATTAAATTGGAATTTTATAATAAAAGGGGTGAATTAATACACGTGTTATAGAAAACCATAACCTCAACTCACTAGGCATTTAAAGGAAGAATATATGTCAGTTATAAATGCCTTATATTTTTTCATCCATTGATTTGACAGTGCAATTGAACATTTAGTATGTGCCTGGCACCATGCTAGGAACCTGTGATGATCAAGACCCTAGGATCTTAATAGTCCAGTGAGGGAGACATAAGAGAACAACAGTTATAAAAGAAAAGGATAAATGATGAAATAGGGCTAAATTCAAGGAAATCAGAGGAGGGAACTGGTTTTCAGGGAAGGTTTTAGGCAATGTCAGAGACATAGCTAAGTCCAAGAAGGATGAGTAGGGAGGGGCAAAAGACATCCCAGGCTAAAAGAAAACTCAGGAGCAATGGCCTAGAGAGGAGAGAGGAAAAGGCACATGCTGGAGTACGCTATCCTAGAGGAGAGAGGAAGAGGCACATGCTGGGAGCTGCAAGGCTTTCAGAGCAGCTGAAGCAGAGTTAAGAGTAGGAGAACTCACAGAAAATGAGTCCGTAGAGATCGGCAGAGGCAAGATCATGAAGGGTCTAATATATTTTACTGGAGTTTTTGGACTTGACTTCATCCTGAGAGACCATGGCAAGTTATTAAAGTGATTTAAATGGAGAAGCAAAGGGGCCAGGTAAATGAATTAGAGTAGTGGTTCTCAAAATGGGGTCCACAGAGCCCTGGGGGGTTCCCAAGACCTTCAGGGCATGTGCAAGGTCAAAACTATTTTTATAACAAAAGTAAGACATTGTTTACCTTTTTCACTCTCATTCTTTTAAGCATGTACAGTGGAGTTCTCCAGAGCCTACATAATGAGTGATGAATCATTGGTCTGATGGTTCTTATAATATGTGCTTGTATTATTTTTGTGTTATGAAATTTTCACAGTTCTCAATTTCCAATAAGATAAATGTCTATATCTATATCTAACCCACATAAACAAAGCTCTTTGGGGCCCTCAATAAATTTTAAGTATGCAAAATTTGCCTGAGACCAAAAAGTTTAAGAACTGCTGACTTAAAGGTTTCACTCCAACTGTACTGAATGAAACAAGGTGGGAGGGAGAAGGCAATGTTGGAAGTTAGGAGGGCCATCTCAGGTAATTGATGATGGTGGCCTGGACTAAGGCTGAAAAGTAGAGAATAGAGAAAAGGAGGTGAGTCTAAGATATGTTGAGGTGGTAGAATAATAGAATTTGGTAATTAATTAAATGTGGGATATTAGGGAGAGATCAAGATATTATAGATTCTGGTTTTGAAACTATAGTAGAAGCCTCAGGGATGGAGACAACTCGGGAGGAGCTGTCAGGATAGGATGTGTTTAGTTGTGGATGTATTTTGCCTGTATTTAGTAACATCCAGTGGTGGGCTGGCTCTATGAGTCTGTAGTGCAGCAGAGAGATCTGAAGCTGGATATAGATAGCTGTGTATCTTCAGCATGCAGGTGGCAATTGAGGTCTTTAAAGATGAGGTCATTTAAAGAGGGTGTGGAGAGTCAGAAGAGAGCAGGACTTGAAAGAGAATAGGAGTAGGCAGAAGAGGAAGGAAAGAAGAAGAAAGGAGAAGAAAAAGAAGCATCCCATAATTGCACTATGAGGAAGTCATGGTGAAAGTGCTTTAGGAAGAAGGCAAAGTCAACAGCGTAAAACACTGATGAGAAGGAGTCTTCTATTTCTCAACAAGATGGAGAACCAACCCTGACTTGACGTCCTTCTCCAATATCAACCCTGGAGAAACTACAGGAGCTGGAAGATGCACAGGAGGAAAGTACTAGTAACATAAAAACTGAGAGACTTCTTGGAGGCCAAAGACTGTCATGAATTGGCAGTGTCAAGTACAGCCTGGTGCAACAGGTAGCCAGAGACAGCAGTGGGACAACAGACTGAGGCAGAACTTTTAAATTATTCTCATCTCCACCCAGCATTGCCCTGGAAGATCACAGAAACCAGCAGCAATATGGCCTCATTCCTGCGGTTTAATATCAGAGAGTGCAAAGGCCAGTGGGGTAGAGAACTACGGTGTACCAGTAAGGCTGCCCAGCCCCTTGGACATTTATTCCTCCACCTCCTCTCCCCTTCATACCTCCAGGGCTGGCAGACCACAAACCAAGGAGATTGACATGATAGTGACAGTTAAGACATCCAGAAAGAAAGAGTTTATCATCTCTAAAGGGACAAAAAATCCAAATGAAATCATCTCTCTCAGAAAAATGGATGCAAGAAGATAATAAAGTAATATTTAAAAATACAGAAGGGAGGGCTGGCCTGGTGGTGCACTGCTACAGTGCGCCGCTTGGGAAGCGTGGCAGCGCTCCCTCCGGGGGTTCGGATCCCACATACAGACCGGTTCCCGCTCACTGGCTGAGCGAGGTGCGGGTGCAGCGCCGAGTGTTGCGATCCCGTTGCCGGTCCCGGTCCGGTACGGGCGCGACACTGAGGGTTGCGATCCGTTGCCGGACACGAAAAAAGACAAAAAAAAAAAAAAAATACAGAAGGGAAAAACTTTTAACTTACAATTTAATATCCAGAAGATTATTATATACATGTGATGGTAAAATAAATATACTCTCAGGCTTATAAGATCCCAGAAAGTTTGCCACACAAAGGCTCAATTTGAAAATTTTCTTAGAGGAAGGGCTTAAAAAAGATGAGAAATAAATTCAGGAGAATCCTGCAAGAGATACAGGAAATAAGAATGATCCAATAAATGAGAAAGTGTACTGCCCTCTAAAAAAGCAAGGACAAACAAAAAACAAGCAGAAAAAGTATGGCCCCAAGTAATCCAGTTCTAAATACCAGAAGGAATCAACATGGTGTGGGTGTGCACAGATTACACAGATGAGGGAGTCTCACTGGAGAAACATGTAAACAATGCTAACTTAAGAAGTTGATAATAATGAATAAAATAAGAATGGCACAAATATGGCAGAGAGGCCAAGAGAAACCCTGACAAGTGTCCACTGAAGAATGTCATACTTGACTGTTATGATAATCAAATTGGGAAGGAAGTGGGGGCTAAAGCAGACAGCAAGGGATTTAAGAGGGAGTGAGAGATCTAAAAACACACGGTCAGCAAGTATAGAAAACTCTTTTTAAAATCATCTTGAAAGGAGAGATAAAACAATAGACAGAACGGGGGTTGTTGGAGGCCTTTTCAGATGAGAAGGAATTGAGCGCTCATCACAAAACAGATTTGTGGTGTTTTTGAAATACATACAGATCAGATGAGCAGATTAGGATAAAGGGGAAATAAAGGTAGGAAAATAAGTCATTAGATGTACGAAATATGCACTTGCAAAGATAGGGTAGAGGAGGATGCTGGGTTTCTAGCAGCCAATTCAAAGACAGAGAACAATTTGCTCAAAAATAAACCCACATAAATGTAAAATTAAGTTAGAATACCAATCTAAGTTCCTACAAGAAGCTGCAAGAGGCTCTAGAAGAGGTGGCTAGCTCCCTGTCTCGGTCCATCATTTTTCTACTCTAGTATCCTCACTACTTTGCACAGGGAACTGATGCCTCCTAGATAAAGGATTAGTTACTCCAACTTGAAAGCAGACAGGACAAAGACTAAGGATGTTTTTGCACACCAGATTTTTTAAAGAATGTCTTAAACTTAGTTTTTTGCCTATTTTGTTTCTACTATCTCTTTTATTCTTTCACACTTTCTAAGTGACTGTCAGTGTCACATTTGGTTGATGTTGGAGCCCTGCCAGGAGCAATGGCCACAGCAGTCTGAGGAGCCATTTCTCCTTGACTTTGTCCTTGCATATCTCAAGTAGAACAAGAGATGTGTCTCTCAAGAGCAGCCCAGACATCAGCAGGCAGGCATGTTGCTTTTTCATAAACCACATCTCCACCTCAGTCACTCTTTCTCCTTTCTTGAATTGAACTTCAAGGTCTACCCGTATTACTCTTTGGTGATTTGTCCTAGTTACATCTCAAATGTATAGACATATATAATTTTATTTAAGCTTCAAAACAATCCTGTTATGTATTATTATCTTACCTTTATAGGAAAAGAAAAATAAAATCAGTGTAACTTGCCTGAGTTGTGCTGCTATAGTTTAAGTGACAGTGCTAAGATTCCAACCTTTTTGCAAAAAAATAGTTCAGAAATGACATAGTGTACCCTAAGGGTGTGTCCCTGGATCTTTCCTAGAGGTTTAAATGGTGGTTGCTCTGCTCTGGTATTTTCTATGCTGTTTTTGTTGTTATTTGTTTATTTGTTTGGTTTTGGTTTAAGTAACATCAAGGATGGTTAACATATAGACTCTTAGCTGAGAAAGCAGATCTATTTCAGAGTGTTCAGCAAGGATATGAAGGATATTTCCATTCCTTCGCTTTTTTAGAAGGGGCTTGTTTTTTTGCTTCAGAAAGCCGAGGGCAGACTCTAGAAGCACATTAATAAATAGGTGTTGACAATTATTTCTATAGAAAAGAGTGAAACTTTGTTCAACTGTTGTGGAATATTGAAAATGAAGTAATTAAGTATATAGCCGTAGTATATAAAAAAATCTGGGTTGATGTTTTTAAATAGGGCAGTTGTAACCCCAGCTATTATTTTTTTTGGGGGGGATAATTTTTAGATGCTTTAACATCAACAATTTCATCAACAAAAACATACTTCTCTGAATAAATAAATCAACAAAAACATACATCTCTGAATAAGGGAAAAATACCTACGACCAAGAAGAACAATAGAAGATGCACTGATAGTTACTGATTTTATGATTTTTTTGAATTCTCAGAAGAATGCTAGCTTTTGTTTTGTTTTGCATAAGCATTTGGAAATAGGGGGGATTTTGTTGAGTTTTTTTTTTGGGGGGGGTCAAATTCTGCACCTAACTCCGACACCAGTGTTTAATTCCCAGAGGCTAGTATGTGAATGCAAGGAAAGCTTCCAAAGACATTTTCCTATCAACTGGGTTATTTCAAATAGTAATGTATTAACCTGTCAGAAAAAACCATATTGATATCATACTCAATCTAGAATTTTGGATGGGGAGACATTTTTTCATTCATTTCTAAACAAGGAAAAAATAGAATGATGGAAATAATCATAAAATAAAATCATTTCTACAGTTTCAAAATTATTTTGTAAATCCTAAATGGTTAATTCTAACAGTTCCACAAAGACAGGTTACAACTGACAAGCCAGAAGCCATGACTTGGGCTTGAGATAGACATTTTAGTATAAGAAGCTCTGTGCAGATTTGATAAAGTAAAAATTCTAGATTCAACATTAAGCAGAAAATATAATCAAGACAGCAATTGTTAACTACACATCATTATATATTGGAGGAAGTATGTGTTTAAATTGTCAAAGCTGAAAAGAAAATGCTTACTTTATTACCTCCTAAGTCATCAAGAAGATTTAATTTTTCTCATCTCTGAAAAGAGGATATTAACTGCAAGAAAATTTACTTAGACAATAGCATGCATTCTTGGATATGGTGAAACTAATTAATGAGTATTTTAAGATCCTGTTTTCATACATGAATTGTTTATAGTCTCTTCCTAAATGGAGGAAAACTTGGCATTATGGGACCAACCTACCAGATTTTATATGTAGATTTTAACATAATTGTGGCCAGACCTCTACAAAATGGCTGTCATTTAGGATGTTATTAGGCAAAAGCTGCATAATTTGACTACTGTTCCAAGTGGCTAAATTACCATTTAAAAATGGAGTGAGCCTGAGCAAGGCGAAATGTTACGATTACCTACCTGATACCTACAGCAGCATTATCTGATTTATTGGGTTAGCTTTTTCCATCCATTTTAATCAAACAAGTTCTGTCCTTGTGTGCGCTCTATAATCTCAGCTTTCCTATTTTGAAGAAGCAGTTAGGACTGGTGGTGATATGTCTCATTCCCGACGCTCATCACCAGCAAAAACCCATGCATCGGGTGTTTCAAGTTGCGAGTGCTTAAACTGAACAATTCAAGCTATTTTTTTCCCATAATCTTGCGTATAAGAATGTTAAGTACTTGAAGAACTAGACAATTTGAATTTGAAACAGGGTTCAGAACTTCTCATTCCACATCAACCACTGGTCTGCTTTTAACCACAAATGGAGAGTGACAGTGCTTTCAATTTAGGACAAAGAAAAGCTCTAATGTGGTCCAAAATCTGCCAGGGAACAAGCCACACTGCCGAAGTAAAAAGCCTGATCACGGAATGCTTTCAAAAATACGTGGTTTGTGTCTTGCAAATTCACACAGCAATTCAAATTACATGTTGATGAAATGTTTTCAAGCAAAGATCCTGTCAGACCTGCTTTAAAGAATGACCTGACACTAGCACCATCCATTTTTGTACAAGCAATTAATAATTAAAAGGAATAATTTGCTTTCTTTAGGAAGTAAAAGGGAAGCTCTATGATTGTTCCACCTGTTAATTTCTTAGCAGACTCTTCTACTTAGATAGTTTAGTGTAGGCTGAATTAGCATAGAGTTCAAATCAGATTTTACTAATCCACAAAGCCAGCTTAATAAGTTCACATAGGTTTCCTTTGAGAACTGCACTGGTCTCCTTAAAGCTATTCAAGGACATTGTGTGTTTTTTTCCTCCCTTCACCCTCTTGCCTTCCATGCCTCCATAAACATCACTGATGTTGACATGGGCCAGTCTCTCCTGGATTTGACTATTTCCTGTGTTATATAGACCATGGATACCTTGAGATACTATCTAGAACTTAGCACAGTATCTAGAACACAATAGGTACTGTAAAAGTGTTCATTAATTACTCATTAATTCAATTGTATTCTTTAGACATTTTTCAATGTTTATTTTGTGCCACATGTTGTGCTGGGGGAGGGGTGTGGGTGGCAGCGAGAGCATGAAGAAAACACAATTCCTCCTCTTTCAAGGAATTGCATCTGGTAAGAAGGAAAGAACATAGCTGACAACTAAAAGGCTGTGTGGAAATTCAATGCTCAGACATACATCAAAAAGTATTTTTTAACTCATCAATGGAAATGAAAGTGGGAGGTTGGTCCAAAGAATAAAGTGCATCCTGGGGAAAGAGAATTCTTCACAAAATGTACAGAAGATAGAGAGCTGTCAGGACAAAGTTACACTGAGCACACATTTATTTTTAAATTCTCTGATGTGCTCTTAATCTGGTCCCTTTCACAAACACTGCCTTCAGTTTTTAAAGAGCTTCACTATGTTTGGTAACACAGTGTAGAACAATGGAATAAAAATATTACTTATAAGTCAACCTAAGAAATTTCAATCCTTAACAAGCGAGAAAAGTTAAAATTAAAATCCCACCACACACTGGAATAAAATGCTTAAATGGACAGTGTAGAAAATGCCATGCCAATAAACTAGAAGGTATCCTAATCTGCTGCATCTGTGGGGGAGTGCTAACAATTTAAACTACTCTGTGGTGTTCAGCTACAATTTTGCCATCGTGAACAGAGTAATAGGTAGTGTTGATGGAACAACAGTTCACATGACACAGAAGCTTCCCTGAAATTTACCTAGTATGTATAATTTAAGAGTTTTCAGCCCATATAGAGGAAACCTGGGAAAGGATAAGAGCCTACCTTTTTTTTGTAAATAAAAGGTTAAAATAAGGACATGATAGAAATACCTCATTTAGTCCTCTATATTAAAAAGCTTCAGAAAAACCTTCTAGGCAATAATTTCACCAAATCTTCCCCTGTAAGGGTTAAGAGAATCTCTCAGATTCCTTCACATTCCCAACTGTGAAAATATAAATAAAATTTCACCATTAAAATGGAAATTAGCAACATAATTAATTACCTGCAGATATAATATTAGAGCTAAGAGGAAAACTGAATCTTCAAGAAAAGTATTTCAGCTAAACTTTTTTCCTTTTTCTTTAATTTTTTGTCCCTCCTGTTCCCCTTTGGTGATGCTTTAGGTTGAATGTCCCCCCAAAACTTAATCCCCACTGTAACTGTTGAGGGTGGGAAATCCTATTACGGTAATTGAAAGGTGGGGCCTTGAAGAGGTGATTAGATTGTAGAATCATGTCATAGTGAATGGATTAAAAATGGTGGTCATGGGCATGGTTTGGAGGGCTTTAAAAGGAGACTGAATGAGGAGGTTACTCTCTCTTTGCTCCACCATTTTCACAGTGTGATACTCTGCTGTCACTGTAGCGACCACCATGGCCTTCACCCACTGTGTTCCGTGGACTGTGAACTTCCCAGTCTCCGAAACTGTAAGCAATTAGTTTCATTTTCTTACAAATTACCCAGTTCCAGATATTTTGTTATAAGCAGCAGAAAAAGACTAATACAGGTGACAATATTGCAAATTACCACAATTGTCTGTCTAATCATCATCATCATAATGATAATAACATCTAACATTTATTGACTACCTGATGTGTACCAGGCCACACTATATTAAGAGCTTACACACACTGTCTCATTCAATATTTCTAACAGGCAAATGAGGAAGACATCCAATTTTTGTAGATAAAACAGGCTCAGAGGTTAACAAAGTTCAGAAAGCGACTACATGTTGGAATAAACACTCAAGTTCATGACTGTGTGTATGCAACATATAAACATCCCTTGTCAATATCAGGAACTGGAACACCCCCACACCCTCCAAAATCCTGATTCCAAGCATCCCCACCTGACATTTGCTTTCCATGTCATCTCCATGAGTCCTACCCAACACTCCTTCCCCCTTTCTGGGCCCTGTGGCCTACTGATTGTACCACTTTTCACTGTCCCTTGCCTATGTCATGTCTTTATCCCTCCTTTCCCAGCTAAAATTCCATGCATGAATACAGGGTTTCTCAGCCTCAGTACACTGACATCTTGGGCCAGATAATTCTTTGTGGTGGGGGCTGTCCTGTGCGTTATAGGCAGTTCAGCAGCAGGCCTGACCTCTACCCACTAGATGTGGGTAGCCTTTCCCCCAGCCAGTTGTGGTAACCAAAAATGTCTCCAGACCTGCACATTTGGATTTGAATTCATTGTTTGGAGAGGCTACGATGTATTTATTCAGGTAGTCTCCACTCACATTATCTATCTTTCTGTGGTCTTACATAAACTTCTCTGGAATGGAAAGCTGTGAGCATTTTGAAATGAACTGAAAGGCTGTCTAGTTCTGACTCTGATCCCGTAGAGCTCCTCTGTGCCTCGGTGGAAGGCCTTTCTTTTCTCTGCACCTCCACACAGCAGTACTTCTGTGCATTTCAACAGACAGCTCTCTGATTCCTGGGCAAAAGCACCTCGAGCTAAGCACGGCTCTGCCGCCTCTTACACAGCAAGTGCCTATTAAGAGACGGCTCAATCAGAAAACCAATTTCTCTATAATAATACCAGTAAATCACATACTTGGCAAAGTAGCCATAGTTTTTAAAACGTAATATGAAAAACACTGTAAATCACAGTCTCCCCCCCATCCCCCTGACATACATTTCTTTTAAAGGGCGATAAGTATTTGTGGGATAATTTCTTGTCTAAAGCACCAATGGAGTGATTTTTTTCCCTTTTTCTTTTAAATTAGGTTTTGTTTTAAGAGGGCACAGTAGGGTATATCTTACTGCCTCTTTTAAAAAACAGAGCTAAAGCCTGGCCCTGGCCGTTCTCTCCACATGCCAGTTCTCTGCTGGCCTTTCTGATTGCGCTGGCCCCTTCTAATTCAAACATCACCTAGTCTGGGAAGCCTTTGCTGAATGGGTCTGTACCCTCTTCCATGGCCAGGCCAAGCTGGATGGCCCACCTCTGTACTTCCATAGCAGCCCATTTGATGACTTCACTGTAAGTATGCATCCCAACCCCTGAGCATCTTGCTCAGTGAGGCTTTTCTTAACCACTCTATTTTAGCTTGCATCCCGCCATCACTCCCACCCTGATCGCCACTACCGTTGTCTTGCTCCCCTTTCCTCTCATAACACACATCACCTCAGGCAGACTGTCCTCAAGTGCTCTATCACTTATTTTCTCTCTCCCTTCACTAGAATGCAAGCTCCATGAGGGCAGCCTCACATGTTTTGTTCACCAGAACCTTGTAGAACAACCCTAGAACATTGTAGGGGTCTCCATTACTATTTGTTCAAAGAATCAACTAATTTTATTATAATTGTTAATTCGCTCAAAGGCGATATTTCTCTTAATAGCCTCTGAGCTCCTTGTGGATAGGTACTTTATCTTACTCATTTCAGTTCCCAACATATTTGACATCACCATCACCATCATCATGGTAACAGGGAGTATTTAATGAATGTGTACTAGTTACCAATCTGTGACCCTTTTTCAGTGCAATATCATATTTAATCTTCACCATGTATGAGGTAGGTATTTGTATCAGTTCGTTGCTGTTGCTTAAACCAAAATACCTGGAACTGGGTGATTTATAAGAAAACAAAATTTATTGCTTACAGTTTCAGAGGCTGGGAAATCCAAAGTCCAGGGAACACATCTGGTGAGGGTCTTCTTTGGTGGTGGCTCTACAGCAATGCAGGGGTTTCATGGCGGAAAACGGTGGAGTAGAGAGAGTGAGAGATTCTCACATGCTCTCCTTTTAAAGCCCCCAGAACCACACCCATGATGGCCATTATTAAACCATGCACTAGGCACAGTCCCCAGAATCTAATCACCTCTTCAAGGCCCCACCATTCAATTACCGTAATGGGATTGCCCACCCTCAAAAGTCACAGTGGGGATCCAGACTCCAACACATTAAACTTTGGGAGGACACAATTCAGTCCACTACAGTAATATATTATTATCCCCTTTTTACAGATGAGGAAATGGAGGCTTAGAGAGATAAAGTACCTTGCCCAAATCATGTAGGTCATGCCTGGTAGACTTGATATTCAAGCCCAGACAGCTTAAATCCAGAAGTTATGCTTAACCATTTTGTGATAAAAGTTAGTTGAAGTTAGTTGAATAAAATGCATCTCTAAAAGCCTCTCACCCTGATGTAATTTATTTCAGGAAAGGAAGATACTAGATGAACTATCATCAAGAGGGCTATAGCAATCGCCTTAGTCAGTTCAGGCTGCTATAACAAAGTACTATGGACTGGGAGAGTTATAAACAACATAAATTTATTTCACACAGTTATGGAGGCTGGAAGCCACACCAGAGTGGCAGCATGGTCTGGCTCTGGTGTGGGCTCTCTTCAGGGATGCAGACTGCCAACTTCCCGCTGTGTCTTCACAAGGTGGAAGAGAGCTAGCTAGCTCTCTGGGGTCTCTTTTATAAGGGCACTAATCCCATTCATGAAGGCTCCACCCACCTCCTAACACCATCACATCAGAGGTTAGGATTTCAACATATGAATTTTGGAGGGGAAACAAACATTCAGTCCATAACAGCAATCTTTTCTTTCTGAGTCTGAAAGATTTCAAATCCATTTCTTACTCCTCTATGTCATGATAAATTATCTTATTCTTCTCCTTTTTATTTTCTCTGCAGAGATTTTTGTTTTCCATGTTTTAAGTAATCTCCAGTGTTGGTAGCCATAATCTTCTCACTGGCTTCCCGGGCTGTGCTTCCAACACTAATGAATACTTCATTTTCTCTAGCTCAAGATGCCACAAGAAAAAACCACTCTCAGGGCCTCTTCCATGAAGCCTTTTCAGTGATTTTGTCCCATCAGATTTGATGTTTCTTTACTGCATGTACATTTTCAACCCATTTCCTTCACCTCAGTTTGCTTGTTTGGGTCTTTTCTTTCTGACCCCTAATTCTCAGATACCATTCCGAAAACTCAGCTACTGACAGGTAGCCGTCTGCAGCATATTGGTTTTCTCCCACTACAATTCCACCTGGTCAGGCTTCACTTCCACTTTTTCTCTTCTCTACCCTCGCCTGAATTTGCCTGTACCTTGTCTTTTTCCTTAAATCTATAGGAACAGAGCTATCCTTGTTCACTAGTCTTTACAGACTTGTAGTTATATTTAAAACTATTCGAACATTTTCCTTTTTTGAAAAATTGCAGTGATAGGTTCTTTGGAATTCCATGCTTTCTTATGTCCTCCAGATCTTACTTCATTAAGTATGTATTTCCTCTTCTGCATGGTTAATCTTGCTGCCTTGGCTGCTTCTTTCTCTCTGTCAGTCTCATACTATTTCATTCAATAAATAGCAACAATTACAATCTTCTCAGTTTGACTATGTTCTTGAGTTGTTGACCCATCTCCCTTATCCCTTTCAACTCAAATTATCCCAAGTGTAGTCCACATTAATCCTTTCCTCTGCTTTCCCACCTGCTTAACCTTCAGTTCTTTTAATTTGGCTAATTTATTTATTTTTTCAAGAATGACCACAATTTTTATTAAAAGTTGTAATTTACAGAGGCATATCTAATTAAGGGACTTTTAAACTTCTCCATTAAACTTGCCAAGACAGAAAGATGAGACACTTTGCTGTATTTCTTTTTCTATTTTCAATTTCTAAAATTATTTTTAAATTTTGTTTTATTTATTCAATCAAAATCAATTATACATATTTTTGGGTTGAACATTGAGATATGTTGATCCAATCAATATTCCTAGCATATATACTGTTACAAATCATGATTATTCTTTATGCCCCTTGTCCAATCTCTCCCCTTTCCCCACTACCTCCCCTCACCCCCCTCTCTAATTATCCTAGATTGCTTCTCTCCTCCTGAAAGAGTAATGGTTACACTGTTAATTTGTTGCCTAGATGATCTGTCCAAGGCTGAGAGGTGTGTTCAGTTCCCCCAATATTATCATAGAGCAGATGCTTCTTCCATCACTCTGAAATGGGCTTTGTGAAGAGAGATGTCCTCTTCTTTTCTTTATCTCTGCTGGTGACTCTCCCTGTGTGGATGCACTCCAGTGTCTGGCGGACCATCTGCTTGGTGGTTGTGGTGTCTAGCTGCTTTCGTGACAGCCATGGTTATTGTGGTGGCTGTGGTGGGCCACCCACATGAAGGTGATGTTTTTGGCATGCTCCTTGGCACTGGCAGTGTGCCTGGTTGTGGGGTGTGTCTGGCCCCTTTCTCCATGCCCTGGGTTCCCAGGTGGCCCCGAGGCACTGGTGCAGTGTGCTTGGTTCTGGGAGGGCAGTCCGGTCCCCCTCTCTGTGCCCCATGTTCCAGGTGGGCACTGAGGCACTGGCATGGCGTTCCTGGTTGTGGAAGAGGGGTCCGGTCCCCCTTTCCATGCCACAGGTCCCCAGGCAGGCCCCGAGGCACTGACACATTTTCCTAGATGTGGGAGGGGGGTCTGGTTCCCTTCTCCATGCCTCATGTCGCCTGGCAGGCTGCAATGTGCTGGTGGTGTGCCTGGGCTGGAACTAATTTTTTGTCCTTTGCATACTTCTAAAACAGTGGAACTTTCTGTGGGAACCATTACTTGAGCTGTGTGGTTGAGTTAAATTGCTGCTTTGCTGCTATTTCCCTAAGGAAGGCTTTTTGTGCAGCTCAGGGTTTAATGATTGATCTTGTAGGTACTTCTGGCTCTCCAGAGACCCAGTTGATCTGTGTTCTGTAGAATCTCTGGTCTGGGCCTGAGTTTTTTCATCTAACTGCACCCCATGCAATTCTGCATTCCCGACCAGTCTCCTCTGAGTGGTCCTGCGTTGATTGAGGGGCACATCAGCTGTCTTTGCTGTGTCCCAGTGTTCTCCAGGTGGGCTTGTCTCCTCCGCCACCTGTGCTCTAAATACTTCCCATGGGACAGGCCCTGCGCTATTCCCTTGCGATGACTCACTGGCCTCTGATTGGCTCCCTTTTTTCAGTTGTTTTGGCTCCTTGCTCCTGCGTGGGTCCACGGGAGCCCTATTAGTGGTCTTGCTGTCCTGGGGGCTGCCAAGGCCCTCTTCTCCCCTGCCACCTCTAAGTAACTCCACCTGAAGGGCACAGCTGCGGCTTCTGCTGGCTCCTGCTCCATGTGCTCAGCAGCTCCAGCCTTAAAGCAGCTGCAGCCTGAAATGCTCAGAGCAGTTTTTCTTTCTCTCATTGTGGTTTGTCCCCCTTCATGAACTCTGTAGGTCTCTCCTCCTCTTCCCCTGACCTCCGGTGGCCCCAGCTTGGCTGATGTTACATTTTTATAGCTGTAAATTGGTTGATTTGTGGGAGAGAGTCACACTGGGGACCATCTATTCCGCCATCTTGACCAGACTAATTTGGTTTAAATCTACTACTCTACTATATCTACCCTTTGGAAGGCCACCAGTAACCATTTAAAACTTAAATGAAATCATCTTTCTTCCATTTTTACAAACCTCCTCCATATTTAACACTCAAAGCCACCTCTCTTTTTCTAAGCCACTCTTTTCTTCTTCACCAATCCTCTTTGTTACCCACTTGTCTACCTGTCTTGTATCTCTGTCAAATATAATGCAGTTGACAATCATAGCTGTTCAGTGTCCTGGTTTTCCCATTCCACATACAGGGAGAGGGAAAGCTGCTGTAGTGGATTGAATTTTGTCCCTCCCAAACTCACTGAAGCTTGAATTGTTTTCCCCAAGTTTTATGTAGAAGAAACTTGTCTCCCACTGTGACTGTTAAGAGGGTGGGAAATCCTATTATGGTAATTAACAGGTGGAGCTTTTTATTTATTTATTTATTATGAGTATTCATGAGATACAAAACTAATTGTCATCCCTCGTGCCCATGATGTGAGGGCCAGATTCATACTGAGGCCATATCCACTACCAGAAATTACTTTTGTACCCCATGTCCCCCACCCAATTATCCCCAACCTCCCTCCCTCTCCCCCTGTCCACCCCACTGCACTATGTAGCCTCAGGAATGTTCCCTCCCTCTGTAAGACCAACATACTACAGTGGTCTTTCTTTCCTTCCTTCCTTTGAAAGGCAGAGCTTTGAACAGGTGGTTACGTTGTAGGACCATGCCATAGTGAATGGATTAAAAATGGTGGTCAGGGTGTGGTTCCGAAGGCTTTAAAAGGACAGTACATGAGGAATTCTCTCTCTTACCCTCTGTGCTCCATTATTTTTGCAATGTGATACTCTGCCATCACTGAAGTCACCACCAAAGAAAGCCTTCACCAAATGTGTTCCCCAGACTTTGGACTTCCTAGCCTCAGAAACTGTAATCAATAAATTTTGTTTTCTTTATAAAATATTCAGTTCGGTGTATTTTGTTATAAGCAACAGAAATGGACTAAAATAGCTGCCAGGAACATTTTATTGACCACTGTGCTGGTGGGTAGGGCCCCACTCCTTGTGTGATCCTCTGGTTCTCTTCTCCATGTAGCAAAAGCACTAAGAAGGCCTGGATGTAACTCCTAGACGGAGGCCCAGAAAAGTGCCTTCCATCCCACATTGGTTCGGGGCTACAAAGGCTTACCCAGCCTAGACAGACAGGGTCCTCCACACAGCTGAGTCTGACTGCCTAGAATTCTTCATGGGGTTAGAGCCAAAGCTCTCTAGTAGTGAAGTGCCCCTCTATCTTGCTGTTCCTCCTCTGTACATTTTTTTACACTTGGAGACTGAGGATGGGAGTAAACTTGTTAAGGATAGGACTGGCATTTTTCTAGATGCCCAAGTCCAGTCGATCATATTTGCATCACACTATAACACAGAGAACACTGTTGCCTCCTTGGGTTCCTCCCTCCCCTTCCGTGTGATGTTCCTGAACTTCCAGCCTTTGTCTCATCTTCCCCAGCTTCTCCTTCAGTCACAGCATATGACCAATGACTTCAACTATTATCTCTTCTCAGAGTAACCCCAGGTCTACAACTTTAGCTTCATCTTCCCTCAAGTTCTAGTTCTGAATTTTTGGGCTATTTGATTTCTATCCCAAAATCGACCTGTAAAGTCAAATTTATAATCTTCTTCCTTAATCTACCCCCCTTATAACATCTATGTGTGTTTTAATGGTATCATAGTCCTCTAGTCACCCAGATATGAAATGTGGGTACATCTTTGACTTCTCTCTTTTATTTCCTTTTCTTTATATTCCATGGGTCACTACGTTCTGTTCACTTATCTTGGAAATGTCTTTCAAATTCACAACAATTGCTCTATTGCAACCTCTTGGCTAAGTTTCAGTCTCTTGTTACCTTTGCAATGGTAATTCAGGAGATTCCAGTATCTCTCTTTCCAATAATCTTACACAATGCCACCAGATCATCCTTCTAAAGGAACACTTTGAACCTATCACCCTGCTGCTCAGAACGCTATGGCACGCTAATTCCTACTAAATGAAGTTTGAACTTCTTCCACTGAAATTTAAGTACCCTCGATAGCTTTTCATCAATATACCTCTTATAATTTATCTTTCATCAATATCCAACTTGCATCCTAAACTGTAACCAAGTTAGATCTGCTAGTTTTATTGTGTGTGACCATTTCCTCGTATCTGGTTAAGAGCTTAAACAAGAATTCAAGCTATACACTCTACCACTTCTAGTTGTGTAACTTCGGGTAAAATACATACCTCTCTGAGCTACAATTTCCTCATCAATGAAATGGAAACAATAACAGTCCTTGTCTAGTAGGATTGCTGTCAGCATTTAATTAGAAAGTATATGTGCAGGGCAGGGTTAGCACAGTGCCTGACACAGCAGAAGGACTCACTATCTTTTAGCTAGAATGTTAACAATGATTACTTCTCTCTCTTTGAGCATGATTTATGCTTTTGTATCTATATCTTTCTCATGCCATCCCTACTGCCAGGAATGCCTTCTCTCCTTCTCTGTTCATCAAAATCACTCCCATCCTTGAAGGTAAGGTGAAATCCGCCCCTTCTATGGAGTCTTCTGGACTCATTACACTCTGAAGTAACTTCCTCCTTTTCCCAAATCCTAAAAAACCTTATATCACTTTTAGGAAGCTTATCACACTGTATCACAGTTCTTTGCAAGCTTTTCCATTTCTTCCACTTGATTTACAGCCACTTGACCCATGTTCACTGTCGAATCATGCACTGTCCCTGGTGCAATCTCTTCCCCTCAGGAAATATTTGTTGAGATGATGAGTAAATACAGTTTTGACTTTACTTTTCTTTAGAAGAACAATAGAAAATACCAATAACATAAAAATAATAGTGAAAGTTAACATTTATTGAAATTTTTTGAGCATGTTAGTGTACTAACCATGGGTCAGGCACTGCTAAGCATTTTACTGCATATCAGGTACGTCATAAGGATAGGGCTTCCTCGTATATTTTGTTAATTAACATTGAAAAAAAAATTTTAAAAACCAACCCACAGGAATTTTTTCTTATTTTATGTATAATTTGTTGATCCTTAGCAAAAAACATGGCAGTAACTTAATGCCTCTAAAGAGGCAAAAACAGACCAGAAGGATTGGAAAGTGTAAGCTCTGTGTGAAAAAAAATTCGTTCTTTCTAAAGATCAAATAAATGCAAGTCAAATCAACCTTAAGGGACCATTTTACACCTATTTTACCAATTAAATTACAAAGAAACTTTAAAAATCCCTTAATATTGGGATTATGATGAAACAGACACACTTGCACACTATCTATGAATTTGTAGACTGAGCAAATGGCTTTTGAAAAGAAATCTGAAAATGCAGTTGGAGACATGAGGTTGTAATATTCCACTGGAGACATGAATCATGGCTCAAAGATGCAAAAACTTACAGGCACACATATGTTACCACCTAAAACAACAGCAATCTGGAAATTACTCCAAATGGCCAATAAAGATAGAAAAAGCATTTTATATTCAACATCAGGAATATTATGCACCCTGTTATGGTTTGAATGTGTTCCCCAAAAAGCATGTGTTGGAAACTTTACCCCTAATGTGACAGTGCTGGGAGGTGGGGACTAATGAGAGGTGATTAGGCCATGAGGGCTCTGCCCATATGGATGGATTCATGCTGTTATGGAGGGAGTGGGTTTCTTACAAAAGGACAAGTTCAGCCCCTCTTTTTGCTGTCTCTCTTGCCCTCTCTTGCCCTTCTGCCTTCCACCATGGAATGACTCACTAGATGTGGCCCCTCTATCATGGACTTCCCAGCCTCCACAACTGTGAACCAAACAAACTTCTGTGTATTATAAATTACCCAGTCGGTGGTATTCTGTTATAGCATCCCCAAATGGATAAGATACATCTCTTAATATTCATAGTGATAAAGTCTATTCTATTGGACATGTGTCACTCTTTTTTGATTGCCTGGAATCTGAGCCTTTTCCTATGCTGTGGGAATTTCATTTTTTATGTTTTGCTGAAAGGCTGTGGAAATAGAAAATGCTAGATTCCCATTTCCCCAGCCTTCCCTGTAGCTGGGCATGTGCCTAGAATTAATCACTCAGATGCTCTTGCCATGCTTTAAAGGGGAGCTGGTGATTCACAAAGAGGGGCCAGGGAAGGATTCTCTCTGGTGATAGTAGAGGTGGCAGAGAGTAGGTGATACGGTAGTGGATAATATATTAGCTTCCTAGGACTGCTGTAACAAAGTACCACTGAGTGGCTTAAAACAATATAAATGTCTTGTCTTATAGTCTGGGAGGCTAGAAGGCAGGGCTATGCCTCCTCTGAAACCTTGCAGGGGAATCATTCCTTGCCTTCTCTAACTTCTGGTGTTTACCAGCAATCCTTGGAATCCTTGGCTTGTAACTGCATCACTCCACTCTCCAGCTCTGTTGTCGCATGGTCATCTTCATCCTGTCTCTCTCTACTTCTTACAAGGGTATTAAGAACCCACCCTTCTCCATGATAAACATAACTTAACTAGTTACATCTGTAACTATTTCCAAATGAGATCACATTCTGAGGTACTAGGGGTTAAGACTTCAACATATCTTTTTGCGGGGATACAATACAACCCATAATAGGTGGTATCTATTGACCTATGCCAGTCCAGTGAAAGCTGCAATGTCTACCGCTTGGAGGCAGTAGTGGGTATCATTCTTCATGCTCTGCAATTTGATGGGACCTTGCTCTGGGCTCTATAGCAAACTACAGCCCTCTGGGAAATTCTAGAAGCTATTCTAATGTTTTTGGACAATTTTTTACTACTTAAACTGGATATATTTCTGTTGCTTTCAATCAAGAATGCTATACGACTATTTAGAAGCATAGAAATATTTATGTGTCACCTTAAATAAAAAAGCAGCCTGGAGAGTAGAATGTATTTTATGAATGTATTTCAGACATGAGAAAATATGAACTTAGGTAGCCAAGAACTGGAAAGTAACATTAGAAATATATTGTGTTGGGGCTGGGGTGAGGAAATAGATGTGGTTTGTTAATTATTCACAGTTACCTTTTATATTTTTTATATAATATTCTTAATTTTCAGAAATTCCAAAAGGTGGAAAGGAAGGAAACAGTGACCCAAAGTCTGCCTCTAACCTGGTACTATAAGATTATTTTCTTAATTGGAATTTGAAAATTGATATTTGGGGAAAAAGGATTCACATAACACTTTGGTATTAAGAAAAAATATCAAAAATATCAAGCATCATTTACAGTATAGTTAAGAGTGACAGCCACTCAACCAAGCTCTCAGGTAAGAAATTGTATCTTAATTATTTTGTTATTAGCACCTAGCACAGACATCACAAACAGAATATGTTCAACAAATATTGTTGAATGGTTAAATGATTAACAATTGCTTGACTAAGCAGGTGTCCTTATTATAAGATTAAGAATTCACTCTCCCATATTTTTGTTTCTATTTCCAATTTCTTGGCTCTGCTCAGACCGACATCAGTTGATGATAAAAAAAGTTAAGCTCTTAAATCAATTTCTGTACTTATTGTTTTTCAGTACAATTTCAATTACATGCTAATCAGAGTTAACATTTACTGATAGTGAAACTATATGGGCAATTTGTTTTCTTTCCAGGTTCACCCATGAATGAATGCTAACTACCATTAAATACAAACACATCCTAAGCAATGCCATTATTAATTATTGGAAGCACACTCATTTGGAATGGTGGCTAAAATTTTTAGATGGCAACATAATCTGTATTTATCAAAGTTCTTTTTAAGTCAATAAGAGAATTCAACCCCCAAAACCGAAACGTTAAGACTGCTGGTTGGTAGCATGAAATTGAATGCAATGAGCCTGTTTTGGATCACTGTTTAGCTGCTAAGGTCAATAAGACCTTGTTTGTGCCATCTACAGTTTATGAATAAATTTAACAGCATAAACAGATACTCTAGTCAATTTACATTCTCAACAGCAACTCTACATTTACAAATTTTTTCTGTCTTGTGAAATAGGCAAAGAAAAGAACAATCTAATTGATTGCACATAGTGTCTCCCTTACAATTTTCTTAAGAATATCAGGCCAGCTGTGTTTTATTTCACAGTTCCCTATCCTCAGATCTGGGCACAATCATGTATTGCTCAGAATACAGAGGCTCCTAAGAAACTCTATGAAGAACCTAACAATGTTCTCCTTCTACAGGATGCTTTCAAAAATTCACATAGAAATTGCTCTGCTAGGGATCCTGAAAAACTCATCAGCTGCAATTTCCTCTTCTTATTCCTGAAACTCTGTATGTTTGTTAAAAAGCAGAAGGGAAATTCTAATTAATAGCATATTTCTTACATGGATAAAATATGAAAGTCCTTGTGACTGATGGTTAATCATTTTCAGCATAACTTTGATTCTCCATCTACTATCCATACTAAATGCCAGCGAACAGGTTTCAAAAAAAAAAAAAAAAAAAAAAAAAAAACTTTTGCGTGATAAAGCTCTCTTTCATTGAAATAATCAGAAATACGGTGCCACATTGAGAAAAGATGAAGGAATTAAAATTAAATGTTCCATCTTTACTATAATATTACACTTTTAAAAAACCCTGTCTTTTCTAATGAATGAAAGATTCATATATTTTAAATCACCTTTTCAGCTGAAAATAAATTAATCTGGTCAAGTGGAAAGTAGAAATAGAGCTTCTGGCAATGAACCAGGTGATGACAGCTATAGGAAGCTTTGCCTAGTGTTTAAATCTCCTGAGAATAGAGAGAGGTCATAAATAACGGCCTTAGAACACAAAAAACAATGCAAGACTATATTTCTATGAGTAAACACTGAAGCTTGTAGTGCAGAACTTGTGACAGTTCAGAGTAGCCTAGAAAGGTTTTGCTGGAGGTGAGGGACGCAGAGCTCATTCTCTCGGAGAAGGCCAAGGCGCAGCGGTCAAGGACATCGACACTGGAGCCAGACCACCTGGTTCCCATTCCCACTTTACCTCCGACTGGCTACGTGACCTTCAGCAAGTTCTCTTCCTGCTCAATTTCTTCACCTGTAAAAGGCGTATACTAATAGTATCTCCCCCATAAGGTTGTTCTGAGGATTAAATGAGCTAATATAAAAAGACCTTTGAACAGTACTGGACTGCTTTGTAAGTCTTGCCAGTGTAAGTGTGGATGGTGAGGATTCAGAGAAGCAGAACCAAAAGGCCAGGGCCCCAGGGGGAACAGGAACATCCTGGGCAAAGACAAATAAGTTGGGGATGTGATATCTGCCTCATGGCCCCAGTTTCAGAGTCGGTTTAACAACATCAAATTCACTTTAGGAAAGAAGAAAGTCAGCACCACCTGTGGTCTTGGCCTGCTGGCTGATGTTGGCCACCAACCCAACAGGACCTAGCAGGAATGTTTGCCTATTTTGGTCTGATGGGGAAGGAACCTGCAGGTGGCAATAAGCCAGAGTTTGTCTCTTTCCTTCCCTCTGCCTGACATATTTCTAAGCCAGTAATTGATTTTGAAAAGAGACCAGCAGCTACCATTTCTTCCTCAAAGTTTGCAGGGAGTATACAGATGAGAAGCAGGTTTGCAATCTATTCTCTCCCTTTATTGTGTGTGTGGAGTGGGGTGGATAAAGAACTTTAGAAAGAAAGAACGCAGGTAACCGGTTCAAATTTCCTTGTAAATGTGCTAATGACATACCTCTGGCAAACAAACTAATGGCATTTACTTGCAGAAGAGTCATAATGTATAGAATGGTTTTAGTAGGAGGTACCTGGTCTATGTAGTATTGCTTATGGTAAACAAACCTGGGATCTATGGACTTGTGAAACATAAAATAGAAAAATGGAAATAGTTATGAAGCTATGGGACTCTAGTATAAAATGGAGGTTCTCCGTTTGCATAAGCGATGTGAATTGCACATATCACTTACATACCTCCTGTGTTAGTCTTGGCCCAGAGTAGACCCTGATAGAAAAACAAACAAACAAAAAACCCTGGTGTACTGTGTTGGAGGTCCTAGACCACTTCCTGCTTTGCCTGGGCCCTGCAATAACTTGTGTCATGAAATTATTGGTAAAGCTTGATACTGGATAAGATCTCTATAATGTGTGATATGATTTCACTATCTGGAGCTTTGTGTCATCCAGGCTTATTTTTAATACATAATGAATAATTCCAGTTTTCATTTGGTCCCTCTCTGTGACAATCTTCACAAGACAACAGGCTGATTGCACAGGGAGGCAGGGGAGTGGAGTGGTTTGGTAAAGAGCAGCGTCTTCGGGTGACTCCACTACTCACTGGCTGCAAGGCTGTAGGTAAGATCATTGATCTGTCTTCACCTTAGCCTCCTCATCTGTAAAACAGAGAGAGCTATGTCCCCTCAAGGGATTGCTGTGAGGATTAAATGAACAGTACAGTATATATAAAGGGCCTAGTACAGTGCTTAAAAGCACACTAAACACTCGGTAAATCACAGCTCTTGTTAATAGTAAGGGGTGCTCTTGCTGAATCTCAGATCAATGACTTTTGCGGGCATATAAAGGAAGGGAGAGAGAGAGTAAAAAGAGAAAGATCTTATTCCTTTCTCCTTAACTTTATGCCTGTGTTCTCCTTGTTCTGTTCTTTTTACACTTGGTTGCAAAAGAGCATACAATCAGATTTGCCCAGAGAACTTTAGTCACACCTTTGGAAACAGATTTTTTAAAAGGCTTTAAAATATTGCTACTTGTTTGTATGCATTTTTCTGGAGTTAGCAAATCTGGTTCTACAGATTTCCACCAATTTAAATAAATGTTTTTATTTTTCTTAACAGCTGAATTGCAGTATTGCTTCTAAAAGGAAAACATTTCTTTGGCTTATTTTCAATGCTACTCGAGCTTCTTTTCGTGGGTGTGCTGTATATCCTGCTAATATTGCAATAACCTCAAAACAAATGTAGAACAAACCTATGACTATTAAAGGAGCTCAAAAGAGCAAATTTTGTTTTCTGAGGACTTATTCTGGGGAGCCTATGTCCGTTGTTCTGAAACTGTTACTTCTAACCTTCAATTAGGAGATTTTAGGAGAAACATGGGTAGGGTCCTTGAAGGAAATGTTACCTGCATGTTTCAAAGAGTGAATACTACTGAATTTTTAAAACATACGAAAATGACATAAATTATTTGTCCCCTCCTACCATCTTCTGTCAAAAAGTTATACCAATAAACCCTTCTGGTTGTTCTACTGCAAAGAATATATCCAGACAAAACAACCTGCCATGCTGAGGAATGACTTTAAGATATGCACGATACAATCAATGGTACTGTAGCTACCTATCATCTTGTTAATCCTGTCACATACAAAGATAAGAAATCAACATTAGTATCAGTAAAAAACTACTGGAACCGAAAGTCATAAATCAAGAGGTTGATACATTCAAAACCAATTGATTGCCAGCAAGCATGAGAACAGAGTTATAACACGTTCCAGACAACTACTATTACCTCAATTAAAATACTCTCACTGAAACTAATCCAGTTAGAAAGAATCTATTATATATATATATATATACACACACACATATATATATATATATTTTGTATTTTCCCTGTGCTACCTTATACAGATTATAAGTGTCTTGATTCCATAGCTTTTTATCCATGTAGTTCAAGCAAAAATAAACAAACTTCTGTAGAATTACCCAGATAAAGGAGGTGAAAATTAGATTGTTCTCAAATTTGTTGTTTTACCCTGGTCTACTGTTGATATTTGACAATTAACTGATTAGGTCCATAAAACTAATTCAACAGGTTGTTAAATCTACTTTAGTTACTTGGGCTTTTTAAGGAGAGGTGTGTGTGTGTGTGTGTGTGTGTGTGTGTGTGTGTGTGTGTGTGTGTGTGTATTTATTGTTTCTAATAAATACAGATAGCTTTTCAAGATAGCATTGATTCTATTTGTGTGATATTACTTCTTGCTTAAGGTAAAAATCATGACGGGGTTTGTCAGTCTGTTTTTGTAATGATTAGATTTTTGAGCCTAGTAAAACAATTTTAGTACTACAAATGATAGAATGGAGTAAAAAATGACATTCGAGTTATTTTTCTCCTAATTAATGTTTTATGAAACAAAAACTATTATTTCTCCTCCCTGAACTTTTACTCATTAATAATGTAGCATTGACCAGAAAGAAAATATTTTCCATTTCTGACTTCAATAGTACATTTAATACTTAATTTATCAGATGACTGGTAAAGTATAAATAAAATTCAGATAGTTCTGAGATAATGGTAGCTAACATTTACTAGGGAATTATTATGTGCCTGGCATTCTCCTAAATGTTTTACATAACTTTTCTCTTTTCATCCTGTCAACAGTCTTATGAAGTAGGTTCTATGATTATCCTCAATTTATACAGTGAAACAAAGAGAGGGTAAGTAAGTTTTCCAGCATCACATAGTAACGGTGGATTCAGAATTCAAATTCAGACTCTTTAAGATCAAAGTCCATGATTTTAACCATTACACTACACTCTCTCTCAAGCATTATCTTCCTGGAAATCTTTTAGTTATAAATTTTGTTTTTAGAACTTTGAGGCAAAACAGAGCATTTAAAGCTTGAGTATGTTTGAGAGGATTTGGATGTAGAACTTATTGAGTGTTTATTATATGTTAGACTCTAGGCCAGGGGCATTTACTTCCTATAATTCCCTTTAATCTTCACAAGAGTGTTGAATGTAGAATTCATTATTCCTATTTTATAAAATAGGAACTGGAAGCTTACAGAGGTTAGCAAATTTCCCTGAGTTAAATAGGTGATAACTGACAGCTGGAATTCAAATGCAGAATAACTCATTTCTGAATGTTTCTGGCTGAGTCTCCTTTTCCTTTATTATTCTCTAGACAAGGATTCATAACTTTTCACAAGTGTGCTGTCAAGTTGTGGTCACTCATTCTAATTTAAAGCTTTTATTAATAACCCAGCTGTTCTCCATCTAGATCCTTGCCTATTGAAATCTTCCTGGTGAGCTGGGACCCAGATGAATGGGGTTGTAATTGTGTTGCAGGTATATTCCTATTTGTCTGGAAAGGACTGTGAGCCCATAAATCATGCACTTGAACCAGCAAATCATCTTTTTGGGCAGGAAAAAGAGCAAACACTTTACCTATGGAATGCAGGCTGGATTGGAAATGTTAAGAGAACATGTTTGGAGCTGGCACTGGCAGTGGCTAATATCTATTGCTTATGTACTAAGTGCCAGGAAATTCATATAGTATCATTTATGCCTCAAAGTCACCTCAAAATGACATTATTACAACTATCCCCATTTAATTGACATTTAAGTTAAAGTCAAGGGGGATGCACAGCATGATCATAGCTGTGTAGTCAGAATTCAAACTCAAGTCTTCTGACTCCAGAGCCTGTAATCTTTCCACTAAGCCAATTTTTTTCTTCTCGGAGAAAACCTGGGTAGGTGTGGAGGAAGAAAATGTGGGTGTCATTGCTGATGCACAATGGCCAGTTCATGTCAGTTGTCCCTGGTGACTGGGAATGCAACGGAGACACTAGGTATTCACTGATCTTCTGTAGCAAAAGGCAATGGCATAAAAACAGTGGGATTAAAAAAGGTAAAAGAGGGCCGGCCCGGTGGCGCACTGCTATAGTGCACCGCTTGGGAGCGCGGCGGCGCTCCCGCTGAGGGTTCGGATCCCACATACAGACCGGCCGCTCACTGGCTGAGCGAGGTGTGGGCGCAACACTGAGGGTTGCAATCCCGTTGCCGGTCCCGGTCCGGTACGGGCGCAACACTGAGGGTTGCGATCCATTGCCAGTCACGAAAAAAAAAAAGACAAAAAGGAAAAAAGAAAAAAAAAAAAAGGTAAAAGAAACACACTCCATTTTGGGGAAGTTAATAATTTAGGTGACATTCCAGGATACCTGCATAGTCCATCTTTCTGGAAACCTGTGTTTGATGATAGGTTCAAAGGTCGCTAGTTCCCAGCAAGAAAAGTACACCTACTCACCTGAGTTTTTCAGGTCAAAGTCACGGAGCTCAGCTGCTCTGCTTCCTAAAAAGGCTCCTTCCTGACAGTCAGAGGTAGAATACCAAGGAGATAGAACTACTACTTTAAACTCGTGTAGTTTGTCTTACACTTTTATGGCTCAATTCTGATTCCTTTCATGAGTGGAGTGGTAACTCCTATGATTTAATGGTACTAACCAGAGTCAAAAGTCAGTAACCTTGGTTCTTAAGCCAGACTTTGCCTCTCAAAGTACTCTCCCTAAAATATAGCATATATTTCTCAAATGACTTTACTTTAGTAAAATTGACCTATAATCAAATCATTATTGATCTCTAATGAATCACATAAGCTTTTTAAAAAAAAATCTTGGCTTCATATTACTAAAAGTCTAACTCCAAAGACAGTTAATTAAATGTAATTATATTTTGAATCTGAACAAAATGTTTACTTTCAAAATTTAAAATATAAGCTACTTAACCAGTACCTATCATAGAAAGTAAGAAAACCAGAAAATAATTAACTTTCTAAGTGAGCTCATTAAAATAACCATTTAAAGATTTAGCTTATTTAACAAGATACAAGTTATCATTTTGTCTACAGTGTGATAGAACTCTATTACCTCTCAAGAGCAGGAGTCAGAAAACTTTCTGTAAAGGGCTGAGTAGTAAATATTTTAGGCTTGCAGGACACATGATCTCTGTTATGACTCCTCAAATTATGCTGTTGTAGCACAAAAGCAGCCATAGACAACACATAAACAAAAGCATGGCTGTGTTCCAATAACTTTATTTGTGGACACTGAAATTAGAATTTCATATAATTTTTACATGTCACAAAATATTATTCTTCTTTTGATTTTTTCAACCATTTCAAAATGTGAAAATCCTTCTTAGATAAGGAGCTATAGAAAAACAGGTCGCAGGCCAGATCTGGCTTGGTGGCTGCAGTTTGCTGACCCCAGCCCACTCTAGCCATAGCTACACACCTCCATTATAGGCTTTCAGTTTCATAATGAGAGAGACAGACAAACAAACAGAGAGCGCTTATGCTCACCGAGGACATGATTAGATTCCCAACCCTCAACCCATTCTAACCAGATGTTGGAGGTTTGCTTTACAATCTTTCTCCTCTTTCTTTTTACTCCAAAGTTATCTTTAATCACACTTTTTAAATTGTATAAAGAGATCTGAGAATTAGAAACTTATCCAAAGACCAAAGTAACACCTTCAAAAGAAGAGTTGGATAGCTCCAGCATTATTTGTATCATTTTCTCTTTCGTTGTTCTTGTAACAAAATTTTGCAGAGTGCCTACTATGGGAATAATGTCTTAAGAAGTGCCAGGATGCAAAGATCAATAAGATACAGTACTCTGCACTGCAGGAGCCCAGGGTCTATCAGGGGAGACACAAGTAAACTTGGGATTGCATCGTAGTGTGCTGTGCTGGGGTACAACAGGTCAAATGCCCAAGATGTGCCTGTGTGGTAAAGGCTTCTTCCGTATGAATATCTGAGTTGAGTCTCAAAGAACGAGTAGGAGTTTGTCAAGTAAAGAGAAAACTAGACCAATATAAGCAAAATTAATTGGCAAAAGCCCTTGACTAATAATCCAGACTCAATTTCCTAATCCAAAATTTCTTATACATTTACTTTATTTAGGTTGTGAGGTCTCTCCTACTTCCCTGGAATTTGGATCTCAGGATGTTGGTGAGTTAAATTAGGGGACTAATAAATGATAACAAAGAGGACTTTTTGTGTTTTATTTGCTTGGAAGCCCAATGTTTAAAATAGGCAGCACTTCCAGTGGGAGTAAATAGTCATCCAAAAGTACTCACTGGTTGGAAGCTTTTTTATATACATATAACATTTTTGAGTTTATCCTGTTATTTTTTATTATGCCCATGTGGCATCATGCTAAATAATTCCTCTTCCTTCTCAGTGTTCTACACCTTTCAAGCATTTCTAGAGTGTTATTATGACTCCCCTGAGTCATTTCTAAGCAAAGCTAGACATTCTTTGCTACTTTAATCTTTCCTTGTAAATTATTTCCATTGTTCCCTTAATAATTTCTATTATTGTTTTCTTTTCACTGGATTCTTCTTTAATTTTCTGAATCTTTCTCTTAATGAGAGGTCCACAGCTAAGCCACCCAAATATCAACAGCAAAAACAGAGAATGAATAAGTTTACTTCCTATTCTTAGACTAAATCTAGTTTGTCTTGACTGTTACTTTCTAAATATTCTCTTTCCCAAATTGAATTTCTGAAAAATATCTGGCACTGGTTATCTTACTTATTTTTCCTTAAACAAAATGTATTTGAATTTAAGATTTCTGCTTTTGGTGTCCAAATTCTAAGTCATCCAAAAGGTTACACTCATTTTTTTCTTTTCTATTGGTCTCTGTCCTTTTCTATTTGGCAAATACAAATTATTTTCTAGTCTTCCTAACAACACTGAACTTGACTTGGCTGTTTTTATTTAATGAAAATGTTAGCTTAGATGTGATGCTAAATACATTTTTAAAATTCCATCCATTGGTCATTGGGACTGATAGTAGATGACAAGCTACAGTCTTCGAAAAATGCACAAAATACTATGATCTCTCAGACTTTACTTTCCTCCAAGAATCTCATGGATCTTTATAAACTAATTTGGGAAAAATACTAAAAATGAATCTAGAAGAGCCATGTTCTGTAGTGTCTAGAGTTTGTGGCTGAGAATCTTGGTTTTCCCCACACATAATTCATTACTTATTCTATTTCCCATCACTATATAAGGAAAGCCCTTCTCACTGACTGTCGGGAACGTGAAGAGACCCAACAGCCACCCCAGAACCAGGGCTCATCCCCAGACTAGAACTGGTCTTAGGGCTTCCTCTTTATCTCACAAAAGAGAAAATTATATATATTGTTGTTACTTCTATAGGATTCCAGTGTGGATGTCAGATAAAATTCACAGCTCAAATTACTTCCAACAACATAATGGGGTATACACTGAGAGTTCACTAAACCTGTACAGATGGTGGCTGTCTGCACCAAAGGGGACTATGTATAAAAGTAATTCCAAATGCTGTATAATGAACAAATCATAAATAGTTCTTATGACAGGTTTAAAGAAACAGGAGGTTGAAATTTTTTTTTTTTTTTTTTAATTTTTTATTTTGTCAATATACAATGTATATGATTATTATGGCCCACCACCGACACTTCCCGCCCTCCTCCCTCTCTCCCCTCCCCCCCAAGAATGTCCTTTCCGTTTGTTTGTTGTAACAACTACAAAAAAAGTATAGTTGTTATATCTTCTTCCCCACCCCACACCCCCCGGTTTTTTTTTTTTTGTGTGCGTGTGTGTGTGTGTGTGTTTGTGGGTAAATTAATTTGTTTATTATTATTATTTTTTTTTTTGCTCCCACCAATAAGTGAGAACATGTGGTATTTCTTTTTCTCTGCCTGACTTGTTTCACTTAATATTATTCTTTCAAGGTCCATCCATGTTGTTGCAAATGGCAGTATTTCATTCGTTTTTATAGCTGAGTAGTATTCCATTGTGTAGATATGCCACATTTTCCGTATCCACTCATCCGATGATGGACATTTGGGCTGATTCCAGCTCTTGGCTATTGTGAAGAGTGCTGATTGATAAAATTTTGAAATGTTTGTGGCTTTCACAGAAACTATAGAGGCAAGGCCAATTTAGATAGTGTTAAGGGGTATTTGAGTTTGTTACTTTAGCTGAGTGGAAAAGATATTGTCTGTGGAGTCAAATTTCTAGATTTTTTTCATTTATCATTTGTGCAACCTGGTAAAAATCAGATGACAGTTAATAGAAAACTGAAAATATTAGGCAAGAATTACCAATAAACTAAAGAACCTCAGTGTTGGTCTATGTGGAATATGCTATTATTATTATTTTATTTTATTTTTTTAGCAGAATGGCAATCAAATGGCTCATCATTATAGATAACTTTAAGAATATGCCCTCAGGTAGCTAAAAGAATCGACTTACGAGACAGGGCTAATTACATTCTCACATTAAATGTTGGACAAAGTCTACCAAATTCCACTTTAGCTGGTATATAATTTATGACAAACTGTTCTTTCTAACAATAGTTAATTAGCAGGTTCAGATACTTCTTATGTCCATCACCATGGAAGAGAATACATGTCTTCTTCTTTGAACTACAATAAGTTGCTCGACCCTCAGTGACTGCTCAAAGATATACTGTAAAATACATGGCAGGTCAAGTTCTAATTCTCTCATAGAATCTTTAGCCAACCATCTGAACATGACCCTTTGGAGGCACTCCACGGTAATATAATTAGCTTAAGAGCAAAAGAACACAAGGGATTTCCAGGCAATTTACCCTGATCTTACCCAGCTATAGGATAAATGTGAAAAAAATCATCAGATAAAAATAAATTATAAATCAATATTAAATCACCCAGTGAAATTAAAATTGCACAGAATACCGATATTTACTGTAATTTCAAGCAATGTAGTAAACTAGATGCTTATTCTAGCACCCTAGAGCTGTACCAGGAACTTGTCCACCCGGAAACCCAGGCTGTCAAGGGAAGTGAGATGATGTCAGCAACAGGAGCTGACAGGAGTCAGCTCACAGTAACACACCATACCCCAGAAAACCACACAGGAAGTGACATCTTCCCCTACATTCCTGCCACCTTTCAGCAGCACATAGAATTTTCTGGAAACTGGTGTTTATACTCCAGCCATGACTATAGAAACCCTGTCGTTAGAAAGAGAACTGACAATTTTTATACACCTACTATGTATCATACCCTATGGTAGGCATTGGAGATATCAACACAAATGAGATCTAATCCCTGCCCTCAAGAAGCTACAGCTGGCAAGAGAACACCAGGCCAACAAATCACAGTAAACCAGGGTGATAGGAATTGTGATATAGGGACACGTAGTTTTTGTGGAAGTACCCAGGGGCAGGTGGGGTGTCAGGGAACATTTTCTGAAGGATGTGACAACAGAAATTTTCCAGTAAAGAACAGAAGAGTAAGAATAAGAAATGGGATACGGCAGCTCCCCGTGTAGCTCAGAATTTCTAGACTCATAATAGGTACGAAAGGCAGGAGGACTTGGGCTTGAACTCCTTGCTGATAGCTGGAAGATAATGGGAAATTACTTATCTCTCTGTATCTCACTTTTCTCTTCAGCAAAATGGGGTAACAAACAGAGGATGGAAGTGAGAATTACATGAGGCAACACATGTGCAAACACTTGGTAAACTGTAAAACACTAAAAATTTTAGATACTGCTTTTACTGGGACAGTTGTTATCTGCCCCATCACTCTGTCCTAGTTTCACCCCAAAGTGACAAAAAGGAAATCCACAAATAACGTGAAAATGATCCAGATAGAACAGTAATCAATCACTAACTGGCTGAGATTACCTTTGCATGTGTGTTATCTGTATTTCCTCATTCAGGAAACAATATTTGAAAGCCCTCATTTCCTTACACTTTCGCAGTATAGAATTGCTTCCCATGGAAGGGACCTAACAGTGAATGAGTGGAAAGAGTACTATGAGCATCTTACAAGATGACCATGACTCATTTACTTCTGCCATTCGCCCCAGACTGCACTGCTAACACTTTCATAGGAGGTTTCGTATAGTCATGATGTTTATGTTGAAGGAAAGTTGAAGAGAAGCTGGAGAGACAAAAAAAAAAAAAAAAAAATTGTTAAATGAATAGAAAATAATACCCACGTCAAAAATTAAAAGGAGTTGGTTTCTCATCCTAAAAGAGAGAAACACAAGGGCTCACCCTGCCTATCTTGAGAAACTGCATGTTGAAGCATTTATGTTTTTTGCTATCATCTCCATAAAACTCAAAGTAAACGTTGTACCATGGGAGCTTTCATTTGTGCTATTTGCTTAATATGGAATGTCCTTCCTCTGTTCACTACCACATTTCCACTCTTCCTTCAAGGCCACAGTCTTTTGTCACCCTTTTTTTTTTTTTGACCGGTAAGGGGATCGCAACCCTCGGCACGGTGTGGTCTGCACCACGCTCAGCCAGTGAGCGCACTGGCCATCCCTATATAGGATCCGAACCCGCGGCCTCGGCGCCACCAGTGCCGCACTCTCCCGAGCAAGCCACGGGGGCCGACCCACCCCCTTTTGAACTAAACGCTCCTTTGTTTACTCCCATTGCACACTACTTTTCTTCTGGTTAATCACACCCCCTCCTTATGCCTTTCACAAAGTAGTAGATGCACAGTTTGCTCAAGAAGTGAGCTATTAGAGGGTAAAACTGTGCCTTCGTCTAACACCGTGGGGCGTGTGCAGCGGGAGGAGAGACTGCTTCCAGACAACGGGAGAGGAATGTACTGTTACTTGGGAAAAACTAGGCAGTAATGTGTATGAAGTGACTGAAGACTTGACCGTAGTTACATTTTTCTTCCTCTGATGCCTCTGCAAGCATAGGCCAGGAATTCCCAGAAATGTTTCAAGGGTTTCAGGTTTTCTTAAGTAGTGTGATGAAAAGGTCAGAAATTAAGCACAACTTAATCTCAATTCACAGAAATTTTTTAAGTAGTGAAATAAATGTGGAAGTTAGGTGGACCGTGGTAAAGTAATGAAACCCAACAAACAAGAAGATTCTCTACTTTTGTGATTACAACTATAGAGTGTTCCTTAAGATGAAAATATTACATGATACAAAATTATAGCCTATAATTTTTACTTTAATGGAATTTGAACAATTTTATTGGAAAATTCACTTGTTACTAATTATTTTAAATTGAATTTGTCCCAATTTTTATGAAGATTTTTTTTAATGCACTAATATATATTATCACATTTGATTTTATTTTCAGTCTTCTGTGATTTCCAGCTTTTATTTGGGACTCCTGAGGCCTAAGGATTTGATGGTTTTTAACCCAACCAAGCAAAATACCACAACTAAAACCAGAAGGAATTCTCTGCACGTTTTTAATCTTACTTTTTCTTTTCTAAATTCTTCAATGTTGTGCTTTTGTTTCATATTTCAAGGTAAAAATGCAGGGGAGCTGACGAAGGTTGTGGGTTAGATAAAAGAGGATGTCTGATTTTCCAAGACTGAGCTTTGATGAACCTTCAGTATTGTATCTCTGTCATTTCCTCCCTTAAGGAACCTGAATTATAACATCACATCTCTGCCCTCACTGGCCACACTCTCTGCTTTCAGTCCATTAGTTGGTCCCTTATCAACTTTCTTTGGTAACTTATAGTAACCACTGCTCTGGAGACCTCATTTCTGGGCTATCATTTTTCTTTTGTCCATGCTATTTTGTGTCATTTTGTGCCAAATCCATTTTTTCTCCATTTGACCTCCTCCTGCCTCCTTAGCCTGGGTCTTTGGCAGCCATTTTGTACAATGTGATTACAACATAAGGGGGACAACTGAACAGAACTGGTCCAATTTCCTTTCCTGGGAATCTGGAATAGGTCTGACAGAGATGGTCCCTCTTAATGTTGCTAAACCTGTAACATAAACTCAGACTGATGGAGTGGCCGTGCTTCCCTCCGTGTGAACCCAATGGCAGAGAGACAAGAATGAAGAAGAGGCATCTTGGCGGTCTTCCAATACGTCCCTCCCTCAGTCCACCAGTCTTCTTGCCACTGGGGCCAGTGAGATAACCCTGGATTTCCCCTTTGGGGCTTAGGTTTACTTGCCTATTTTTATCACATAATCAAAAGAGTCTTTACTGATGCACATTCATAAAAGGGAAAGTTTTATTTTTGAGGGTGTTGTGATACCTAAAGTTAGCTGAACATCATAAAATTAGCAAATAAAGAATAAATGTCATTGTTACTTAATCCATTATATAAAATCAACTGGTGTTCTAGAAAAACACAGGCCGAGGAATTTTATTCACACAAAGTATTGAATGTTTGGAACAGAACAAACTTGAGATGGAAAAATGCAGAAGTCAGTATCTCGGTGGCAGGCAATTTATTTCTTCTACCTGTTGCACAATTACTCCCACCTTTCCTAACTACTGCTTCTCCTGTCAGTCAGTGGGTCCTTCTGATAATCAAGTAGATAAAAACTATAGCAATTGTCTCTGGGGAAGGAGAGGAGGAAACAGTCTGAGAGTAGGTGGCAAAGAAACTGGCTGCCAATTTCAGAAAAAAATTATTGCCTGTAATGATACAAGTGACACCGAGTGGCAGACTGGCTGGAGCTCACTGGTAAAGTCACTGAATGTACTAAAAGAACATGGAAAACATGTGAGCAGACAAGAGGATCTGGATATTGCAATGATAGCCAAACTGCTTGACATGACAAACTGTAGGTCAGCTTTTTTAACTAACTGGACACAAGTATTCAGAAGAAAAGTTAAATTTAACTTAAAAATTTCCTCGTTTGTTAATCATGTTAACACCAGCCTTGTTATTTAGTCAGCTATCCAATACCTAATAAAATAAATAGAAGCTTTTTGTAAATCAGATCTTTAGAATCCCTCCTCCTCTGTCTCCTTCATGGCGATGAGGCATATAGTAGATGTTGGGTAACTGTATACAACTTAGCTCATTGGGCAAGCACAAGTTACAGCATATGGCAGTGCTGATCATTAGAAAATGATGACTGGTAATTAAAGCTAATTAATCTCAATCGGCTTATTAATGCTAACCAGAATATTTAAAAAGAAAATATGACATCAACAATAATGTGAATGTATATATTTAGATTTTCATCCGTAATTTCTTTACAAAAATTAATTCTTCTGATGGAAATGCAGGGTAAAAAACTAACACTAGCCTAAAACAAATGTAACATGCTTGGAGAGAATTTCCTTTCCTTTCTTAGAAATGACTATTTACTTCTTTCTGATCATTAAAAAAAGTTTCAAAACATCAGGAAACTTAGAAGGGTGTAAAAAAGAGAACTAAAATTACCTAAATTACATCACCGGGCATATTAATTGATAATATTTCTGAGGTTGTATCTCCAGCTTTTTTTTTTTTGGTGTTTCTGTTAGTTTGAGGACCAGGAACATAGACATTGCCTGGGAGCTTGTTAGCAATGTTGAATCTCAGGCTCCACCCCTGACCTACCGAATTAGAATATGCATTTTAATAAGAGTCTCCAAGTGTTTTCATGTACACCAGAGTAGAGAATCACTGTACTAGGTAGTCTGTTTGTCTTTCGAAAATGTTGAACCAGCATTTTTTAGTACAGTTTTATTGAGATATAATTCACGAACTACACAATTTACTCTTTTAAAGTATGCAAATCAGGGGTCTTTAGTATATTTAGGTAGTAGTATAGCAATTGCTACTATATAATATCAGAACGTTGTGATTGACCTCCCAAAAAACCCACACCCATTAGCAATCACTTCCCACTCCTTCTGCCCCCAGGGCCCTGTCAACCATTAATCTATTTTCTGTCTGTAAAGATCTGCCTATTTTGGAAATTTCATATAAATGGAATCAAATATATGGTCTTTTGTGACTGGCTTCTTTCTCTCAGCATAAAGTTTTCAATATTCATCCATGTTGTCACACAAATCAGTACATCATTCCTTTTTATTGCTGGATAATATATCCATCGTATGGATATATAAACCTTGTTTATCCATTCATCAGTTGATGGACATCACTTTTTTTCCCTTTTTGGTAACTATGAAATTTCATGTACGAATTTTTGTATGTACATATGTTTTCATTTCTCTCTGGTACATAACTCGAAGTGGAATTGCTATGTCATATGGCGACTCTGTGTTTAGTGGCTTGAGCAACTGCCAGACTATCTTCCAAACTGGCTCCACCATCTTACATTGCCATCAGCAGTGTATAAGGATTCTGATTTTTCTGCATCCTCGATACCACTCGTTACTATCTGACTTTTTTATTCTAGCCATCCTAGTGGGTATGAGGTGGTATATCATTGTGGTTTTGATTTCCATCTCACTGATGACTAAAAATGTTGAGCATCTTTTCATGTGCTCATTGGTCATTTGTATATTTTCCTTGGAGACCTGTCTATTTATATCCTTTGCCCATTTTTAAATTGTGTCATCTTTTTATTGCTGAGTTGTCCTTTATATATTCTGAATACTAGACCCTTAACAGATAAATATTTTCTTCCATTCTGTGGGTTGTCTTTTCATTTTCTTGTTGATGTCCTTTGAAGCACAAAAAGTTTTAATTTTAACTTTGATGAAATCTAATTTATCTATTTTTGTTGTTGTTTGTGCTTTTAGTGTCATATTAAAGAATTCATTACCCAAGGTCAGGAATATTCACTAATATATTTTCTTCTAAGAGTTTATAGTTTGAATTCTAACATTTTGGTCTATAACTGATGGTGAGTCACTTTTCGTATATGGTATGAGGTAGGCAACCCTATTTCACTTTTTTACATGTGAATATCCAGTTGTTTTAGTACCATTTGCTGAAACTACTCATTCCCCATTAAATGGTCTTGGCATCTTCTTTTGTTGAATTTATTTCTATGTATTTTATTCTTTCTGATGCTGTTATAAATGAAATTGTTTTCTACATTTCATTTTCATAATGTTCATTACAAGTGTACAAAAATACAATTGAGGGCCGGCCCAGTGGCGCACTGCTATAGTGTGCTGCTTGGGAAGCGTGGTGGCGCTCCCGCCAAGGGTTTGGATCCCACATACAGACCGGCCGCTCACTGGCTGAGCGAGGGGTGGGAGCAACACCGAGGGTTGCGATCCCGTGGCCGGTCCCGGTCCGGTGCGGGCGCGACACTGAGGGTTGCGATCCGTTGCCGGTCATGAAAAAAGACAAAAAAAAAAAATACAATTGACTGTTGTATATTGATTTTGTATTCTGCAACCTTGCTAAACTCATTTATTAGCTTGTGTGTGTGTGTGTGTGTGTGTGTGGTTTTTTTTGGGGGGGTGGATTTCTTAAGATTTTCTAAATATGAAATCATGTCATTCACAAATAGATATTCTTACTTCTTTCTCTCCAATTGCAGTGCCTTTTATTTCTTTTTCTTGCTTAATTGCCCTGGCTAGAACCTCAGAACAATGTTAAACAGCAGTAATTGGAATAGACATTTTTGTCTTGTTCCTGATCTTAAGAGGAAAGTATTCAGTCTTTTATTTCACTATGAAGGAGGATGTTAGCTGTGGACTTTTCATAGATCTCTTTTATTAGGCTGAGGAAATTCCTTATATTCCTAGTTTGTTGAGTGTTTTTTTCATCATGAAATGATATTATACTATGCAAATACTTTTCCTGCATCTATTGAAATGATCATGTGGTTTTTGTTCTTCACTCTATTAATATGGTGTATTACACTGATTTTTCTGATGTAAGCAAACCTTATATTCCTGAGATAAATCCCATCTGTTCGTGATTTATTATCCATTTTATGTGACGCTAGACTCAGTTTGCTAGCATTTTGTTGAGGATTTTGCATCTGTATTTATAAAAGATGTTGGTCTGGAGTTTTCTTTTCTTATGATATTTTTGCCTGATTTTTTTACTCAGGATAATACTGGTCTCATAGAGTAAGCTAGGAAGTGCTCAATTCTTTTTTACTTTTTTAGAACAGTTTATGAAAGACTGGTGTGACATTCTTTTCTTTCAGCCCTTTGAATATGCCATCCCACTTCCTTCTGGCCTTAAAAGTTTCTGATGAAAAGTCAACTGTACATACTATTGAGGATCCCTTTTATATGATGAGTTGTTTTTCTCTTATTGCTTTCAGAGTTCTCTTTGCCTTTGTCTTTCAATTGTTTGACTATAATATGTCTAGGTGTGGCTTTCTGAATTTATCCTCCTTGGGGTTCACTGAGCTTCTTGAATGTCTAAATTGATGTTTTTCATCAAATTTGGGAAATTTTGGCCAATATTTCTTCAAATATTCTTTATGGCCCTTTCTCTCTCTATTCTCTCACTCCTGTAATTCTGGGGTTACCATAATGCATATATTGATATGCTTCATGATGTTCACAGGTCTCTCTGAGACTCTGATAATTTTTATTCATTCTTTTTCCTTTCTGTTCTTGAGACTAGATAATCTCAACTTCTTCAGTTTTACTAGTTCTTTCTTCTGCCATATCAAAATGCTTTTGAGCCCCTCTAGCAAATTTTCCATTTCAGTTATTGTGCCTTTCAATTTCAGAATTTTTATTCAGTTCTTTTTTATAATCTGTCTGTTTATAAAAAACAGAGACATCATTTTTACATATTCTTTTAGTGAAACATCATTCTTATATTTTCCATTAATCCTTTAGGTAGGTTTCCTTTCATTCTTGGAACGTATTTGTAGTACCTGGTTTAAAGTCTTTGTTTAGTAGGTCCATCATCTTGGCTTCCCCAGGGATAGTTTCCATTGACTGCTTTTTTTCCTATGTATGGGTCATACCTGTTTCTTTGTGTGTCTTATAATTTTTTGTCAAAACGTGGACATTTTAGGTAATATAATGTAGCAACTTTGGAAATCAGATTCTCCCCCACTCTCACCCAGGGTTTTTGTTATTGCTTTTGTTTGTTTTTGTTGTTCTTGTTTATTTCTTTAGTGACTTTCCTGAAATAATTCTGTAATATCTGTATAATAGGTTATATGCAGCAGCCACAGAAATCTCTGTTTAGTTAGCTTAATGGTAAGCTAATGATTGGACAGAGATTTTCTTAACTGCCTTGAATCAATAGTCTCCCTTCCTTTGCCAAGAGGCTCTATGTGTGTATTGGGGCATATTTGCAATGCTCCAGCAGTTTACAACTCTACCTCACTTCTTGCTCATGCACAGACTCAAGGTCAGCCAGAGGTAAAAAATTAGGACACTTTCTGTTGTTACCTGGGCATGCTTCCAGCTTTGCACGTGTACATGACTTTCTAGATCCCCAGGAATATGGAAGAGCTTTTCAAAAGCCCCTATGGACAGGCTGTTACTCACACTTTTCTTTTAAGTTTTAGTCAAGTTCTTGTTTCCCCAATTGCTATTGCAGTCACAGGCAACTGTGATATTAAATTATTGCCAATAATAGTTTCCAACAAACTCCCCGGATATAGTGTTTTTCCTATAGAGTGCACTCCAAGTTGGTCACAAAATGACAGTGCCCTGTGAATTGAGTTTTTCCAAGGAACTGTGGGGCATGTCAAATAATGACAATGCTCTGGGGATGGAACTTTTTGTCTTGTTATAAACCTGTTTCTAAACCTGTTATGTCCACTCCAGTGGGCTATTAGGCTATTAGGCTGCTGTTTTCCACATCGTGAGTCTGCTAGTATTCAAGGCTACCATGGAGCTGGGGAGAGGGGGATAGGAATAGAACAAGCAAAAATGTCACAAAGTTCACTGTTCTTACTGATATTCAGCCTTCTACCTTGAAAAAAATGCTTCTCAGATTTTTGAAATTTGGTTAATTTCCAGAGCTCTGAAAAAGTTGATTTTTGGCTATTTTTGCCAGTGTTCCCATCGCTTTTACAGAGGAGCAATTTTTTGGAGGTCCTTACTCCATTCTGGAAGTGCTTCCTCCTTTCAGACTTATTTTAAAAATAAGTATTTAGAAACTTACTTCTATACTAAAAACACAAAATGTGACATTTGATGTGTTCTTCTTTTATTTAGTCATACAGTACTATAATGTAGATAGGAAAGTGCAATCACCTTATTTCACCCTAACATTAAAGTAAAACTCACTCTATTTCCTGAGCAAATGAATGAGTAAATTGCCACGAGTGAGTGAATGAATGAGTGAGCAAACGCATGCATAAATGATGTATATCCATGTTCTTAGAGAGCTCGGGTGTCACTAAGAGAGGGAGGCTGGCTGCCTACCAAGATGCCTTCTACAGAGGGAATCATTATCTTGGTGATCTAGTGCCAAGTCTGGCCTTCAGCTTTGCAGACTCAGCTTAAAACCAGTCTGTCAGCACATATGTGGGCCACATCTCTGGGACACTTTCTCATTAACCCAGCTCATGGAGATCAGAATGCCAACTTATTAATTTACAATAAGAACTATAAATGCCATAAAGACCACAATAATTGTATCAGCAGGTCTAGTGCATTTTATCCCCGCAGGTAACCTACGTGGGAGGAACAATCATTTCAAGAAGTTTGCAGGGAAAACACAGAAACAGAACAATGAGAATTGTTATAAAATTCAAATGTTTAATGGCATTGGGCTCCTGAGGCCTGATAATCTACTAAGATCTTAACTTCTGCTTTGTTCCTGTTGATTTAGGAGAGTGGAAATAATGAAAAGGTAGTGTAGTGGATTGAATGTCCCCACCAAACTTATTGATGCTTGAACTGTGTCACCCAAGTTTTATGTATTAGGAACTTGGCCTCACTGTGACTGTAGGGAGGGTGGAAAATCCTATTATGGTAATTGAAAGGTGGGGCCTTCGGGAGGTGATTAGATTGTAGGACCATGCTGTAGTGAATGGATTAATAATGGTGGTCAAGAGGTGTGGTTCTCGGGGCCTTAAAAGGAGAGAGCATGAGGAACTATTGCCCTCTCTGCCTCCACGGTCTTGCAATGTGAGAACCCTGGGTCACTGCTGACACCACCAAGGCCTTCCCCAAATGTGTTCCCTGGACTTTGGACTTCCCAGCCTCAGAAACTGTAAGCAATAAATCTTGTTTTCTTTATAAATCACCCAGTTTTAGGTACATATGTTATAAGCAACAGAAATGGACTGATAAAGGTAATCTTACTGTGTAAGATCTAAAACTCTTCTTCCCTGGAAGAGGAAGGGGGAGGTGGAGGTAAGAGAAAGAATAAGCACCTTCTTTTTTGTGCTTAAGTTGTTTGTTTGCATGGAAGGTTGAGCCTAGAGTGGATTCAAGCCAGCATGACCCCAACTGTGGTGGACAGGGGGGCTGATGGGGCTGATGCTTACCAAGAAGAGGAACCAGTTTCACCCAGGGAGACATGGTTTCCCTGACACTGAGAAGGGTGAGGAGGGACAAGTTTTAGGAGAGTGGTTCCACAAGTGGCACAGGCCTACAGTCTCCCTTGCAGAAAGCTGGACATTCAGTACCTGTCTGGTCAGAGGCTCCAGGTTTTCAAATGGACCACTTCAGCTATGAGAGACAAGGTCAAGGCAGACCAGAAACCAGAAGCCCAATTTCTCTGGATTAGGGAACCGTAGGATTCCTTACTGCAAAGCATGACTAAGATTTAATCTCCTGACTGCCCCTTACCCTTCTGGTGCCAAAGACTTTCCTTCCCTGGGCAGGATTTGTATGGTTCTTGCCAAGGTAATCCTTGCTGATTCCCATATTAACATGCATCATTTCTGGACAATTCCTCCTTCAATATATTCATTCTTTAGTCTTATGGCTTTATAAAACCCCTTAAATCAACTTGACAGATAGCTGTTGTGACCCAAGTTCTTGGAGGCACCTCAGTTTTGCTGCCCCCTCTTGCCTCTACTATTTAGTTTTGCATTTATTATATCTGCATGGAACAGGTTTGAGGCATTTTGTCAAAAACTGTCAAAAAACTCCCAATCCTTCTTTTTTTCCCCTTTATCCTCTGTCTAGTCTTCTATCTCTTTCATTCTTAAATCTTTTATTTAACGTCCCTCAGTTTCTGGAATAATAACATTTTCTGACATGCTTATTCATCAGCTCTTCTACTTCTCCCACCCTCAACACCCCCAGTAGTTGATGTCACTTAATTTCCTTTGTCACCATCTTTGTCCCCTATTTAACTTATTCTCCTCACCCACCCTTTTTCAATTATTCAAAATTTCTCTCATTTACATTTTTCCCACCCATACAGGTTGCAGGTTGGAAAGGTAAAGCCAGCTGACTAATACTCAGGTACACCAAGCTTCCAGGATACACAAGATGTTCTCTTGAGAGCTAAAAGGCAACCATTGCTAAAGGTCAGACAACTGATGATATGCTTTAAAATAATTCCACAAGGAAGGAAAGAAAGACCACAGTTTTGTGTTGAACTTGCAGAGGGAGAGAACATAATTTGGGAGACAAAGTGGAGTGGGGGAAAAGGGGAAGGGGAGCGAGGTTGGGGATAATTGGGTGGGGGACGTGGGGTACAAACGCAATATGTGGTAAGGTGCATGCTGCCAGTATGGATCTGGCCTTCACACCTTGGGCACGAGGGGTGACAATCAGCTTTGTATCTCATGAATATATATAACCAATAAAAAAAAATTCCACGAGGTACACACGTTGTGAGCTCCATTACCATTCAAAATTCAAAAATACCCTTTAATGAGGGTCCATAAGGCCTTCTCCACTACCCACCCCCTCAACAACAAGACAAAGAAAACAGCACCATTATTTTCTTACTAATTGTAGGTTTTTTTTCTTTTTTGAAAAGGACAAGCAATTTCTGCAATCTTACCTGTGAATTTGAAATTCTATTAAAAAAAAGGTAGCAAACTTATAACAAGGTCCTTATTGAGGGCAGCATTTTTCCATCTGGAAATTAAATGAATTAAAAATGTTGCTCCTTAGGAGAAAAGACTATCTCCTTGATAGCAACACCCTGAAAGAGAAGCCAGGTGTTGCATTCAATCAGTAAATGCTAATGAAATGCTAATATCTGGGGGAAAAACTGTTAAACTGAAGATCTTGAGATGTTGGTCCATCCAAACGAATATCTGGTTAAAAGAAATGTGTTCGCATGAGCCAATTAAGCAGGCCAGCCTATGTTTAAGCAGGGTAGGAAGTCACTAATGAGGGGCACTGACAGTCCTTGTGGCCCAAGATCCAACCTATAATTTGTACCTACATATCTGAAACTTTCATATCAGAGTCACTGTGTTAGGCAGAAGCCTACTTAAGAACAGACACTAGCATATGTATAACTCACAGGAGGAAAGAAAGAGGAGGAAGGGCACAAATATTAAAGTACTACTAGAGATTTTCACACATATGATCCTCACAGAAAACACGTGGTCTCTTGTTAGCATCATTATGATGTCATGGCATGGTGGTCAGGAGATCAGCTGTGTAGGAGGCTACCTACACTTGAACCCGAGCTCTGTCGTGTACCGGCACCTGGCTGTGCCTCAGTTCTCTCATCTGTGAAAGGGGCAAATAGTGTACACATCTAATAGGACTACTGTGAACAGTAAATTAGTTCTCATATATAGGATGCCTGTAAGAGTGACTGGCACATAATAAGTATGCAACAGATATTTTGATTATTATTTTGCAGGTAAAAAAACTGAGATGAAAGATGAGGAGGTGAAGTAACCTGCTGATGATTACACAGAAGTAAGTGCCAGAACTCTGAACGGTAATCAGGTGTGCACTTTGCACACCATCTCAGCACAATAAGATCATTAATGAAGCTGGCTGTTTTGTTTTTCAGATTTCTTTGTGAGAACGGAACATAACACATGTAAACTCTCATCAGAAATGATGTATACAAAGAATGACATGTAAAGATCTAGACCAGTGGCACTCAAACTTGGCTGCATCAGAAAGTCCCAAACTTCCTGATGCTCAGCCCACGTTAGAAAATGATTAAATCTAGCGTCTTTACCCTGAGTGCGACCCAAGCATCAGCAGTTTGCAAAGCTCCCCAGGTGATTCCAACGTATAGCCAAGCTTGAGGACCACCAGACTACAAACTTGAGCATGTATCAGAATAATCTGGAGAACTTGTTAAACACAATTGCTGGTCCCACCCCCAGAGTTTCTGATTCAGTAGACATGGGATGGGGCTGGAGAATTTGCATTTCGAACAATATTCTCTGGTGATAATGATACTGCTGGTCCAGGGCACAGACTTTGAGAACCACTGCTCTAAATGATCAAGAATTCTCTCTGCACCCACGTGCCTGGACAGGACTGAGAACCACAATGTAGTAGGAGAGTGATTATAGGATGAGGTAAGGGATATCCAGGTATTCCAGAATGGAATGTAAGGACACACAGAGGGAATGGGGAACAAAACACACTCCTGCCCACCCTACAATTTTTTCCTAAGGCTACTTCAGATAATGAATGAGGATTTGCATTTCTATGCTAATATTTGGCAGTTTTAAATCAAATTAGTGTCTCTCATCATTCCAATACATCTGTTCCAGTAGAAGCAGCAATATTTCATCCAAAACCAAGCTTTCAATGAAAGAAATGAGATTTGTCAAAGTCAAAATCAATTTACCATTATTCATTTACAAAAATCTTTTAAGTAAAATGTAAATGAATGAGCAGAGATTCACCAGGTAAATAATGAAAACAGGAGTCACAATTTTAATTTGCCACTAGATTTTAAATTCCATGAAAGCAGGGACCATATCTATTTTACTTACAACTTTACATCCAGAACAAGTGCAGTGCCTGATATATAGCAGACATTCAATAACTGCTTGTGGAAGGGTGGAAGGAAGGAAGGAACGAACGAACGAATGAAGGAATCAGACACAACAGAATGCAAGACAAAAAACAATAAATGGGGCAATTATTATATTGATAAAGGGCACAGTCCACAATAAAGAGATAATAGTTATGGATCCTTATGTACCAAATAGCATAACATAGAAATATGGAAAAGAAAAACTTTTAAGAATATAAGGTGAAAGTGATAGAAGCTCAATAGTAGTAAGAGACCTTTTTGAGTCACCCTATCTAACAATTCCCCATATATACGGCATCCTGTTGAACTTTTGTTAATCCACTTGATTTGTAAATCTTGGTCAGTACATAGAGAAATAGCACCCACTTTAATTTATAGTCCTAAGTGAACATAGTCAGAAGTGAAAAAGTCACAAGTAAATACTGGATTTTAATATCATCGTCATACTTTATGGTTTCTATTTTGTACAGTACCTTCATCTTTCATTGCAGTTTACCTTTTGCAACATGGATTATATTTTGTTTTTCTATAATTTTTAAAAACAGCTTTATTAAGGTATAATTTATATGCCTTAAAATTTACCCACTGTACTTGCCCATTTGCAGTCTCTGAGTTTGGAATTCTACTTATAACTACCTTTCAGCTTATAAAACACATTCAGCCTATGACACTAATTATCAGCAAGAGAGTGAAACAGTACTTATTAACTCCCTCTCTTGAGGTTAAAAATTAACATATTTACTATTTTTCTTCCTGCTCCTCCTCTACTTGCTATTTTTAAAAATAATTCAAGATTTTCTACCAAGTTTATAAATACTAAGCAAGTATTTATCTTCTCTCTTAAGGATTGTTTATTATGATTACATTCTACTAGGTAAACAAATTTTCAGCAGTTGAGAACTAAATCTACTCAATTGATTTCAATGTTGTGATGATTCTTTTTATACCATTAATTCTCCCTTTCTTGCTTTTTTTTTTGTTTTGTTTTTATTCATTTGTTTCTTGGCTAGAGAATGCCTGTAAGTAAATTTTTCAGTATTGTATATCAATGATACATTTTCTAAGTCCTTCCAAATCTGAAAATGTCTTTCTGATTCCATTAGGCATTTATGGTTTTGAATTTTTCAGTCACAAGCATTTCTCCTAAAATTCTGTTGACTCATGGTTCTCATCTTATGGAGATGCCTAAGGCTAACTGGACTCTTTCTTTGTAGAAAACTTTTTTCCCCTTACTGAATGCTTGCCAGAATTTCCTTTACTTTTAAAATTCAGAAATATCACACAGATATGTTTAGATTACTGCTATGTTCATTAATTTTTATTGAAACATGGTGAACTCTTTCTATCAGCAGATTCAGGTCTTTCTTGTGCCCTGGAAAGGTTTTTCTGTTTATATCTATGAATACTGCTTATGTTCCATTCATTCTTAAATCTTCTGCAGAAACACCAATTACCACGTTCTAGATAATTGTTTTCCATTCTCCACATCTAATGCCTCTTAATTGTTATGTCTCAATATATACATTTATGTCTCTACAAGTACATTATCTTAAGTAAAAATAATAGTTAATATTTGTTAAGGTCTCACCATGTGCTGGGCACCTGGAGGAGATAACTCTGTGAGGTGGGTTCTATTATATACCCATTTTGCTGTTGAGAAATTTGAGGCTCATAAAAGACACAGTAGGGCCGGCCCGGTGGCGCACTGCTACAGTGTGCCGCTTGCTCCCGCCGAGGGTACGGATCCCACATACAGACCGGCCGCTCACTGGCTGAGCGAGGTGCGGGCGCAACACCAAGGGTTGCGATCCGTTGCCGGTCACGAAAAAAGACAAAAAGGAGGCCAGCCCGTGGCTCACTCGGTAGAGTGCGGTGCTGATAACACCAAGGCCGTGGGTTCGGATCCTATAGAGGGATGGCCGGTTGCTCACTGGCTGAGCGTGGTGCTGACAACACCAAGCCAAGGGTTAAGATCCCCTTACCGGTCATGTTTTCTAAAAAAAAAAAAAAGACAAAAAGGAAAAAAAAAAAAGACACAGTAACTTGTTCAAGGTTGCAGAGCTGAAAGTGATAGAGTTGTAATGGAAAGAAACAGTTCCACCAGATCCTGTACTCTTGACCACTATGCTTACTAATAAGAATATGACATATACGTTCTGAACCAGATAAGACTTTATAACATAAACAAATAGAAAGTATACTTTCCCCCTTAAACCTATGCCATGAGCAGAATTCAATGTTCCTGCTCTATTCTGGGAATTTTCATATAACCAGCCCAATGAACATTCAAATATGGTGTTTCCCATCATGATAAGCACAAGATATGGTAAAACCTGGCATAGCACTGTGACTCAGGGTCCCAGACTGTGGCCTCCCAACATCATTGCTTCATCTTTAGAGCAGGGCTGAGGCTGTGTTGAGAAGCCCTTTCCCCCCAATTCTCTTTGCCCTAAGGTCAAATCAGATCTACACATTCCACAAAACTTTGTGACTTTTTCTCAGATAGTTTGGTGGCTTTCGGCTTTATTAGACCTTACCCGGGAGGCGTTCACTGGTGCACCTACAAGAAAGTGCATCTTTAGCCAATGTGTCTATAATACCACTCTCCTCCTCAGATGTCCTGGCTCCTTACTACCAGCTTAGAACAATTAAAATAGTTGCCTTGTCCAAGATTTTTAAAAAAGAAGCACATTATTATTTTAAAGACATTACTTCCCTCAGATGCATCATTATCTTTAAGAACTCTCTGTACTAGCCTGTTGGAATTGGGAAGAATTCCATTCTTGTGTTCAAGAAAGCACTAAAAATGAAGAGGAAGGCTTACAAACTTGCAAGGAAAACTCACAACATTGGCAGTTAGTTTGGTTTAGTACTAGCTGATCTGCACTGAAAAAGGCCAAAGAAGTATAGACTGTTTACCCAAATTACCTCTAATTCCCTGGGATACCAATTTGGAGATCTGAGTCTGTCTTGGATTGGTAGCAGGGATGTGCCAACCCATCTAGATTTCTAAGCTTGCCCTAGAAGTGAATCTAGCTATGCTAAGGTTGGCAGGAAACAGAGAGGTCTGTATCCTCAGGCCATCTGGCACTGTATCTTTCACTATATTTTTGTGCTAAGTTTATAAAATAAAATTCAGCACTCTCATCTTATATGATTGGTTTCTGTTTTCAGAACTCAGGAGCAATACATTCGATAATGTTTGGGGACACTTAAGAATAAACTCAACCCAAAGCATTAAAGAAAAAAAATTGATAAACTGAATGCTATAAAAGACTCCATTTAAAAAAAAATAGTTGATCACAGACTAGGGGAAAATATCCCAGATCTACATAAACATCAAAGGATTGGTATCCAGGATAGATGAAAAACTTTTATATGAAACTCTTGTAAAAGATTTGAAAAGAGTCTTCACTGAAGAAGATATACTAGTGGCCAGTAAGCACATGAGGATATGCTCAACATTATCTCTAGACATAAGGGGAATGCAAATTAAAACAATGAGATATTACTGTGTATCCATCCAATGGCTACCATCAAAAGACAGACAATACAAAATGTGAACAAAGATGCAGAGAAAGTGGAACTCTCATACATTGCTGGTGGGAATGTAAAATGGTACAGCCACTTTGGAAAACAGTTTGGCAGTTTCTTAAAAGCTAAACATGCACTTAGCATAATTTTAGGAAATTCTACTCCTGCGTATTTACCCAAGAAAAGTGAAAATGTGTCAACACAAAGACTTACACAAGAATGCTCACAGCAGCTTTATTCATAATCGCTAAAGCCTGGAAACAACATAATTGCTCATCAGCAGGTAAGTAAACATGGTACATCCACACAATGGAGTACTACTCAGCAGCAAAGAGAAATGAACTGCTAACAAATACAACTTTAGCAAACCTAAAAGCATGCCCTACAAAAGAAGCTTAAGACTACACACTGCATATTCCGTTCTCTGAAATTCTAGAAAATGCAAACTCATCTATAATGACAGAAGTAGATCAGTAGTTGCCTGTAGTCAAGGGTGAGGGAGACTACAAAGGGGCAGGAGGGAAGTTTTGGGAGTACCAGAAATATTCTGTTTCTTGACTGTGATGGTGTTTATTCAGGTGTACGGGTTTGTCAAAACCCTGCGAACTGTACACTTTAAATGGGTGCATTTTATTGTATGTAAATTATACCTCAATAGAGCTGATTTTTTAAACAAAGAAATATAAATAGCCTGAAAGCAAATTTCATTTGGGAAAGTACAGAATCTTAGTGTTGTGCTTCATTTGTTTTATTTTCACTAGAATTGAAGAAGCCACAGGCAAGCAAACTCTAGGTTTCTCACTTAAAACCAAATAAAAACCTAGCTATTTTTATTTAGAAGACACAGGAAAATTTAGAAAGCAGTATTAATTTTTTTCATACACAGATCTGTCCTTCCCAGGGGTTATGTAACGCTGAGAAGACACTGTGATAGTCTGAGGAGGGGTGAAAAGTGAAGTAGTCACTGTTTTGCCAGCTGTCACAGAAAATGGCAAGAGTCAACTTATGTTAATTGTCCCATTTCCTCACAGGTGCAAGTAGATTCTGCAGAAAAGCCAGTACCGTCATCTGTTCTAGATGGTTTGAAGGATTCCAAGCAAGGAGGCTTCTGTCATTTCTTCAAAAATGTTATCCAAAGAATGAAAAGATATTACGACGAGGAGATGCTTTTCCAGGCATTCAGTTTGAAATGTTCCTTTCCTTGAACTCTTCCTTTTCCTTGTACTTACGTAAGTCTTTGTGATACACTGAAACCTGATCTCGCTCCTTTCCCCGTAAAGAACAGGGCTGTATCTCCCTTTGAGTAATGAGGAAGCAGGAAAATAAAAAGACATTTTAATAGGTAAGAGTGTTTTGCAAGAGGTATTCAGCATTTGACAGCACCCTGATGATCCTTTGCTGGCACCTTTCCTAGGGACGATTTGAACCAGGCGCTTGCAAGGATGGCAAGTGACTCAGCAAGTCCTCTGTCCTGTGATTAAACAAGGGAGGGAACTTTACAAGATGTCAGAATGCATCCAGTCACCTGCCACCCACAACAATGGGGATATTTTTGACCTTCCTGCAGTTCTAATGGAGTTGGTTGGGAACTGGAAACTGTCCAGATATTTGGAAAAATGTAGCCAATTTGGGATATTACCTTTTTATCCTTACCAAGCAAAATTTCCAACAGGAAAACTAAGCTTCACAGTATATCATACCCAAAATTTTTAAGTCTGAACCCAGGAATACTATATACTAACAACAATGTTAACTTGTTTTGCAAGACTTCCAGACCTGTCAAGAAAAAAGCTATGTATTGTGAATTTTAGTTGTATAAATTTTATCATTGTATAAATGTTATTTAGTTGTACAAATGTTATTTTAGTTGTATAAACGTTATTGTATAAATAACAATATTGTTATTGTTTTAGTTGTATAAATGTTATTTTAGTACATTTATTGTATAAAATGACTAAAATAATTTGATTCACTAATACATTCTGACAAAGATGAAGACTGTGGCCAAGGTTCACCTCCCAGCCCAGAGTAACAGAGACTGGTCTGCAGACGCTTCATCAACTTTACTGCCTTCTTGATAGGAACATATTTTGACAAAAACTTTCATGGAACAAAAATTCTATCTCAAGGTGCAACTTTTCACCACTCCCTGACAATTCAGCCCCATCTTACCATCATGAAAACCTACATTCCATGGAAGGTAGCAGAGACATTGTCATGAGAATGAAAGAGAATGAAAGGAGACCATTTCCAATGCTACCCTTGCCTCCATAGGGGGGAGAAATGACCTCAGAGATTTTATCTAGCATCTCTCTTCTTGCGGGCTCTTAGCATTTTATGATTCTGTATAAAAACTTCTTTACGTTTTATTTATGGCAATTATCACTACCTGAAAACATATAATTTTTACTTGTGTTTAGCTAGTCTTTCACACTAAAATGTAATCTTGACCTTGACCACCATACACCCCAAGTTGGCATATAAAAGTGTGCTGTGTGTTCAATGATTGGATAAATTAATGAATGGATGACTTTATTCATCTTCTTCTTCACATACAATTATATCATTATATGGATGCCAATTATATCCATTGTATCAGTAGATCGCGTTTTTAAAAAACGTGAATTCTACATATTAGCCAGCAGTTCCCAAACCTTAACCTGTATAAAGATAACCCGATATGCTGTGAAGATGTAGCTGCCTAGCTTAAACCCTAGAGATTCAGATTTGATAGTCTAGGGGTAGCACCCAAGAATCTGGATTTTTAGCAAGTATTCCAGATGATGCTGAAGCACTTTGGGAAATAGTGAGCTGGGGAAAAGATGAAGGCCAAGCCATTTAATATAGAAGATGAAGGCAGACAGCTATGATTAATAAGTAAGACCATACACAATTCCAGAGAACTATAATAATGTCTTCCCTGGAAAATAAAGCGAGAGAAACACTAGCTAGTGCAGGTTTGCTTTCAGAAATCCAAACGGATCCAGGATAGTGTCTGTGAGGTTTCCTTTGCACTCACTTTTTTTTTTTTTTTTTTTTTTTACCAAATTCATCAATTTTTTTCTAGGGTAAAAAGCTGGAGATCTAAATGTTGTCAAGATTTTATCTTTTGCAAACTCTTAGCCAATAAGAAATTTAATCACGTGTAACTTTTAGCCTTGTTAATTTTGAACTATTTTTTTTTTAGAAGTGAGTACTCATTTATAAGGTAGCCATTCAGATGTTCCAAAGTATGAATATATTATATTTACTGTATCAAAATTAAATTACTCCAGAGAATTCCCAGACATTGAAATTTTATCTGCATCTTGTTTAATAATGTAATTTGATAAATGTAGGCTTATGCATTAACTATCCTAGGTACAACTGCATTCTAAGAAGAAATTTTTTTTTAATTTAATTTAATTTTGTCAATATACAATGTGGTTGATTATTGTGGCCCATTACCGAAACCTCCCTTCCTCCTCCCTCTCCCCACTCCCTCCCAACAACCTCATATCTGTTCACTTGTGTATCAACTTCAAGGAATTGTAATTATTGTGTCTTCTCCCCCCACCCCCCAGTTTATTTGTGTATTTATTTATTTATTTATTTATTTTTAGCTCCCACAAATAAGTGAGAATATGTGATATTACTCTTTCTGTGCCTGACTTGTTTCACATAATATAATTCTCTCTAGGTCCATCCATGTTGTTGCAAATGGCAGTATTTCATTCTTTTTTATAGCAGAGTAGTATTCCATTGTGTAGATATAACACGTTTTCTGAATCCACTCATCTGATGATGGACATTTGGGCTGGTTCCAACTCTTAGCTATTGTAAAGAATGCTGCAATGAACATTGGAGAACAGTTATACCTTCGACTGGGTGATTTCCATTCCTCTGGGTATATTCCCAGCAGTGGGATAGGTGGGTCATATAGTAGATCAATCTGCAATTGTTTGAGAAACCTCCATACCATTTTCCATAGAGGCTGCACCATTTTGCAGTCCCACCTACAATATATGAGAGTTCATTTTTCTACGCAACCTCACCAGCATTTATCCAACCTAACTGGGGTGAGATGGTATCTCAGTGTCGTTTTGATTTGCATTTCCCAAATGCTGAGTGATGTTGAGCATTTTTTCATGTATCTGTTGGCCATTCATATATCCTCCTTTGAGAAATGCCTATTGAGCTCTTTTGCCCATTTTTTAATTGGGTTACTTGTTTTCTTGTTGTAAAGTTGTTTGAGTTCCTTGTATATTCTGGATATTAATCCTTTGTCAGATGTATATTTTGCAAATATTTTCTCCCACTCTTTTGGTTGTCTTTTAACTCTTTTAATTGTTTCTTTTGCTATACAGAAGCTTTTTAGTATGATATAACCCAATTTGTTTATTTTTCTTTTGCCCATGTTCTGGGGGTTGTATTTGTGAAGTCTGTGCCCAGTCCTACTCCCTAAAGTGTTTCTCACATGTTTTCTTTAAGAAGTTTTATTGTTTCAGGGTGTATACTTAATTCTTTAATCCATTTTGAGTTGATTTTAGTATATGGTGAGAGGTATGGATCTAGTTTCATTCTCCTGCATATGGATATCCAGTTATCCCAGCACCATTTGCTGAACAGGCAGTCTCTTCCTAGGGTATAGGCTTGGTGCCTTTTTCAAAGATCAGATGGCTGTAGGTGTGTGGGTTGATTTCTGGATTCTCTATTCTATTCCATTGACCAGTGTGTCTGTTTTTATGCCAGTACCATGCTGTTTTGGTTATTATAGCTTTGTAGTATAGTTTAAAGTCAGGTAGTGTTATGCCTCCAGCTTTATTTTTTTGCTCAGAATTGCTTTGGTTATGTGTGGTCTTTTGTTATTCCATATAAATGTCTGGATAGTTTTTTCCAGTTCTGAGAAAAATGTCATTGGAATTTTGACGGGGATTGTATTGAATTTGTATATCACTTTGGGTAGTATGGACATTTTCACAATGTTGATTCTTCCAATCCACGAGCATGGGATATCTTTCCATCTTCTTGTGTCCTCTTCTCTTAGCAGTGCTTTGTAGTACTCATTATAGAGATTTTTCACATCCTTAGTTAACACTATTCCTAAGTATTTTATTTTTTTTGGTGGCTATTGGAAATGGTGATTTCTTTCTCAACATGTTCACTATTGGAGAATAGAAATGCCACTGATTTTTGTGTGTTGATTTTGTATCCTGCTACTTTGTTGAAATCATTTATCAACTCCAAGAGTTTTTCTGTAGAGGTTTTAGGCTGTTCAATATACAGGATCATGTCATCTGTAGACAGGGACAGTTTGACTTCATCTTTTCCAATCCGGATGCCCTTTATTTTCTTCTCTTCTCTGATTTGTTCTGGCTAGTACTTCCAACACTGTGTTGAATAGGAGTGGTGAGAGTGGGCATCCTTGTCTAGCTTTTCCCCATTCACGGTGATGTTGGCAGTGGGTTTATCATATATGGCTTTAATTATGTTATACTTTCCATCTGTACCTAACTTGTAGAGAGACTTTATCATGAACAAGTGTTGAATTTTATCAAATGCTTTTCAGCATCTATAGAGATGATCATATGGTCCTTGTATTTGATTTCATTGATTTGGTGCATCACATTTATTGATTTGCATACATTGAGCCAACCTTGCATCCCTGGGATGAATCCCACTTGATCATGGTGTATAATTTTGCATATGTATTGCTGTCTTTTGTTAGCTAGTATTTTATCGAGGATTTTTGTGTCTATATTCATCAAGGATACTGGCCTGTAGTTTTTTTTTTTGTTGTTGTATCTTAACCTGGGTTTGGTATCAGGGTGATGTTTGCTTCATAGAATGAGTTTGGGAGAATTAACTCTGTTTCAATCTTTTGGAATAGTTTGTAGAGAATTGGTGTCAATTCCTCTTTGAATGTTTGGTAGAATTCTGCTGTGAATCCATCTGGTTCTGGGCTTTTCTTTGCTGGGAGCCTTCTGATAACAGCTTCAATCTCTTTTATTGTTATTGTTCTGTTCAGGTTTTCTACATCATCTTGGCTCAGTCTGGTAGTTAGTTTATGTCCAGAAATTTATTCATTTCCTCCAGATTTTCAAATTTGTTGGCTTATAGGTGTTCATAGTAGTCTCTAATGATTCCTTGTATTTCAGAGGTATCAGTTGTAATATCACCTTTTTCATTTCTAATTTTTGTTATTTGGGTCTTCTCTCTTCTTTTTTTAGTTAGCCATGCTAATGGCTTGTCAATTTTATTTATCTTTTCAAAAACCAACTTTTGGATTCATTGATCTTTTGTATCATTTTTTGTGTTTTAATTTCATTAAGTTCTGCTCTGATCTTAGTTTCTTTCCATCTGCTCACTTTGGGTTTGGATTGTTCTTGTTTTCCAGCTCTTTACAGTGAAGTATTAGGTTGTTCACTTGCCATCTTTCCGTTCTTCTGAAGTAAGCATTTAATGCAATAAATTTCCCCCTTAGTACTGCTTTTGTTGTATCCCACAGGTTTTGATATAATGTATCATGGTTTTCATTAGTTTCAATAAATTTTTTGATTTCCTGTTTTATTTCTTCTTGGTCCCGTATGTCATTAAGTAGAATGCTGTTTAATTTCCATGTGTCTGTATAGTTTCCAGAATTTTGTTATTGATTTCTAATTTTAATCCGTTGTGGTCTGAAAAAATACATGGGATAATTCCAGTTTTTTTGAATTTGTTGAGACTTGATTTGTGACCTAATATGTGATCTATCCTGGAGAATGATCCATGTGCTGATGAGAAGAATGAATATTCTGAGGTTGTTAGATGGAATGATCTGTAGATAACTGTCAAGTTCAATTGGTCTAGTATGTTGTTTAGATCTTGTGTTTCTCTGTTGATTCTTTGCCTAGATGATCTGTCCAATATTGACAGTGGGGTGTTCAGGTCCCCTGCTATTATGGTATTAGTGTCTATTTCTTTCTTTCAGTCTAATAGAATTTGTTTTATAAATCTGGCTGCTCTGACATTGGGTGCATATATATTTATGATTGTTATGTCTTCTTGATGTATCAATCCTTTTATCATTATGTAGTGGCCCTCATTATCTCTTTTTATGGTTTTTAATTTAAAGTCTATTTTATCAGATATACGAATAGCTACTCCAGCTCATTTTTCATTTCTTATCAGATATATTATTTCTTATCAGATATATCTTATTTCTTTTTCATATATTATCAGATATACGAATGGCTACTCCAGCTCATTCATTTGCATGGTAAATCTTTTTCCATCCTTTCACTCTTAGTGTACATGTGTCTTTATAGGTGAGCTGGGTCTCTTGAAGGCAGCATATAGTTGGGTCCTCCTTTTTAATCCAGTCAGCCAGTCTGTGTATTTTGATTGGAGAATTTAATCCTTTTACATTAAGAGTTGCTATCGAAAAGTGTTGATTTACTCCTAGCAACTTATTAATTTTTGTTTGGATGTCTTAAGTGTCTTTTGTTCCTTTTTTTCTGATTTACTGTTTGTTTTCTGTATTTGTTGGTTCCTTGGGTTGTATATAAACTTTTTTTTTCTTTTCTCTTCATTGTTGGCATTTTTGTTTTACTAGTGGGTTTTGATTTTTCTTGAGTTTTTATGGCAGTGGTAGTTTTTTTCAGGTACCAAACCCAGTACTCCCTTGAGAATTTCTTGTAACGGTGGTCATGTGGTAGTGAACTTCTGCAGTTTTTGTTTGTCTGAGAAATATACTATTTGCCCTTCATTTCAGAAGGATACCTGCAGGGTAGAGTATTCTTGGCTAGCAGTCTCTGTCTTTTAGTATTTTTTATATGTCATCCCATTCCTTTCTGGCTTTTAGGATTTGTGATGAAAAGTCTGATGTTAGTGTGATTGGGGCTCCCTTATAGATAATTTGATGCTTCTCTCTTGCAGCTTTTAAGATTCTCTCTTTGTCTTTGAATTTTGCCAATTTGACTATAACATGTCTTAGAGAAGACCTTTTTGGGTTGAATACATTTGGAGATCTTTGAGCTTCCTGAATCTGAATATCTGTGTCTTTTCCTATACCTGGGAAATCTTCTGCCACTATTTTGTTGAATATGTTTTCAATGCAATCTCCTTTTTCCTCCCCTTCTGGAATACTCATGACTCGGATATTTGAGCGCTTCAGGTTGTCTGATATCTCTGTTAGATTTTCTTCAATTTTTTTTTTTCCTTTTTGTCTTTTTTACTGACTGGTAACGGGATCGCAACCCTCGGTGTTGCGCCTGCACCACGCTCTGCCAGTGAGCGGGAACTGGTCTCCACATGGGATCTGAACCCTCGGCAGGAGCACCGCCGCGCTACCAAGCAGCGAACTCTCCAGTGCGCCACCGGGCCGGCCCTTCTTCAATGTTTTTAATTATTTTTTCTTTTTTTTTTTTGTCTGCCTGTGTTATTTCAATCAGCCCATCTTCAAGGTCAGAAGTTCTCTCTTCTGCTTCTGCAAGCCCACTGGTTAAACTCTCTGTTGTGTTTTTATTTTGTTGAATGAATTCTTCAGCTCTGCAAGCTCTGCTACATTCTTTTTCAGGGCATTGATTTCCTGGTACATTTCTTCTTTCAGGTCCTATATACTTTTCCTCATTTCATTGTGTTGTCTAGCTTAGTTTTCTTATATCTCATTTAGTTTCCTTAGAATTATCACTCAAAATTCCTTGTCAGACATTTCAAGGGCTTCTTGTTCTATAGGATCTAGAGCTTGAGAATTATCACCCTTTGGTGATGTACTTTCTTGATTTTTCATATCTCTGGTATCTTTCCTTTGATGTTTAGTCATTGTGGCAGGGGATTTCATGGTCCACTGGTTCGACACTATTGTCTGGCTAGGATCCTGCCGTGGCTGCCAATTTGGCATGGCTGCCTCAATGTTTGCTCGGTTGTCTGCTGGCACCTTGGGTGCATGGTCCCCTCAGGACTCGGGCCTCTCTGGCAGGGCACCTCTCTGGTCAGCACACACTTGGCCAGGCTGGGGATGGGGTCTGGCGGTGGCGAGGCCTACCTGATTGGTCATGCACTGGCACTATGAGGTGCGTGGTCTCCGTGGGACTTGGGCCTCTCTGGTGGGGCACCTCTCTGATCAGCACACACTGGGCCGGGTTGGGGATGGAGTCCGGCAGTGGTGAGACCTACCTGCTTGGTCGCATGCTTGCGCCATAGGGTGCATGGTCTCCGTGGGACTTGGGCCTCTCCTGGCACCCTAGTTTTAAGAGCAGGTGGGGAAGATGCCAGTTTTCTCATATGTTCCTGAGAATATAAACACTGTTACTAAGAGGCTGTTGTCTTTGTGCTAATCTTTAGTTTCATCAGCATTTTCAGTTTCTGAGGCTGGGAAGTCCAAAGTCCACAGGCTGGTGGTGGTGATAGTGACCTAAGGATCTCACATTACAAGATGGTGGAAGCAGAGAGAGAAAGACCAATTTTGTACTATTTTGATTAATTTTCATCAAGTCCAGTTTTTCCCAGGTCAGTTTTTACAGATTTCAACTTTACCAAACACTTTTGGGTTTTACAACTAGCTTGCAAAACATACCAAACTTTACCATGTGCGGTGTTTATTATTTTCATTTTTCTTTGCATTATTATTTCTACAGGTGAAATTTATTATGAATTGAACTTAAAATAAACTAATCATTTGTATGAATTGCTCAAAGCAAATAGTGTTAGTAAGGCAAAGAAATATATGAATGACAGATGAGGTCAAAACATTCTGCTTCCGGGGCCGGCCCGGTGGCGCACTGGAGAGTGCGCCACTTAGGAGCGCGGCGGCGCTCCCGCCGAGGGTTCGGATCCCATATGGAGACTGGTTCCCACTCACTGGCTGAGTGTGGTGCAGGCGCAACACCGAGGGTTGCGATCCCGTTACCAGTCAGTAAAAAAGACAAAAAGAAAAAAAAAAAATTCTGCTTCCAATTCTACTATTTCATTGAACATTCAAAAAAATAATTTCATGCTTACTATGTGCCTAGCATTGTGCAGAGAATATAAAAACACATAAAGCCTGCCCTAAGAAGCTTATAGTCTGGTGGAGGAACCCACATTGCTAAGGGGTTCCAAAATTATTCACAAATAATATTGGTCCCTTTGATGCCATACACAGGGACTTTGTTACCAAAATCATCCCATTAGGTCAAAGCAGGGTTCTGTGTGTTTATAACACACCAGGCAACCCCCACATAGTACTTATAGTGCTGTGTCTTAATTTCCATTTTTTATACGTCTCCTACCCATGCCCCACTCTTAGCCTATAAAGAAACTTTATTATCCATTCACAGATAACAGAATTACCCTCCAAATTAACAAATACTCAAGACATGTTTATTCCCAGCTTGGGAGTTGAAGGGATGGCAGGTTATAACACATGGACCATCAATCAATAGAAAGCTAAAATAACTTTAAAAATATTTAAAACATATAATACTTTTGAACCAAATGTTTCTTAAGGTTATCAACTAAAATTCATTTCATTTATTTTATAATTTTTCTTGAAATGTGGCTGCCACTGTGCAAATAAGTAAAGAAAGACTATTATTTTCCGATGATTTTCCTAAATAAAATTCAGGCACCTTATTGACTTAAAAAATTGGCATTAAAGCAGAATATACCAAATGGATATACAAGTACATTAGATGTTAAATGGAGGAAAAGGCCTTAATAGTCAAATAAGTAGGAAATGTTGAATTAACGAAGTTCACCAGAATTATTTAGTTTAGGACTTCTCAGAACCTTTGTTAATGTGCTTTATGAATCTCAAGGAGAGGTATAGTGCATGCAGCATTCCACAAACTTACTTGCTCAGGGTACTGATTTGTTTTGTTTTGTTTTAAGAAAGTATCTCTCAGGAAAACTTTAGGAAATGCATATTTAAGCCATAGACATTTCCTTTACTCACAAGCATGGTCAATGGCAGACACAGTATTTTATTTGGATTAATTCATGAATCAACCATTCACTGGACAAAGTATAATAAAATCACAAAAGAACATTTTCAAAAGCAAACCAACAAAGAACACAGCAACCTGTATATTGTACTTTGGCCTAACATTTATAAATTACCATTCAAAGATATTTATAACTATATGTTCTGTCATACTTCAAAATTTACAAACTACTGTCACATTGTCTCATTTGCATCTCACAATGCGGTATTATTGCTCCTGTTTTACAAATGAAGAATGTAAAGATCTCACAGGTGCTGAATGGTGGAGCTCAGATGTTAACCATGAGACTGGTCTTGAGGACCAGAACTTTCTTCTCCACAGCACATTGCCTCCTCAGTACATCAAAAAGCATTCTGAGTTTGTAGACCAATAACTGTCTTGATACCTATCACAACCCGCTGATCCTACATATGATAGGATGTGAACATCATTCTGGAAACATAGATGAATCAAGAACTATGCTACCGCTTAGACGCAAGTATTGAATTTACTGTTTCTTTTGGTTCCAAACCAACATTACAGATTCAGAATTGCAACCTTGAATTTCCATTTCACAGGCTCCTTTCACAGGAAAAGGACAAGAGCCTAAAAGTCAAAGTATTTGTGAGAAAGTAGCTTCCTCGCCAGCATTCACACTGCTAGGGGATGGACTTTTATGTGGTGGGTGGACACGTGAGCACATCCAGCTATAGGATGAAAGTCATGTTTAGGTCCTGACTACTCTGGCTAAATTCATGCTGTTTTTTGTGGTATGAATAGTAATATATAATATCTAATCACCAAAGAGGTAGTGGTTCTGGAAGGGCTAGATTATTCTTAAATGGATTCTAACTTTCACTGAAAAGAAATACTAATTAACTGGCCATTATCAATCCACTCACCAAAACATACTATCCTCTCTGATGTTCTCAATTTGCAGTGAGATAATTCTGGTCCAGACTGTTGGTCTAGATAAGTCTCTCAGGGAAAACATATATTTAGTACATGTATATTTGTGGAATGGGAGAACACTCCTACACTATGTGCATATCCCAGATAGCTCACTTTATTTTATTGCAACACTATTTGTTTATGCAAAATTACATACCTATACTGTTATAAGTATTCTAAAATGTCATTTTTGAATTCTCAGCATAAGAGTACCACATAGCCTACTGAACTGATTATGCATATGTAACATTCATATCGTGAATCAATAGGAAAAAAGGAAAATTTTCCTAATTTCTCAGTTGGGGAGAGTCATGGTAATATCACTACTCCGGAATTTGCAGAATTAGCAATGAAGGCATCAAGTTCAAGTCCAAAGTGAAAATGTGAACTATATACTCGAAAACTTAGAGAATTAGAAAGCAACTAAAAAATAGGAAAGATGGGCCGGCCCGTGGCTCACTCGGGAGAGTGTGGTGCTGATAACGCCAAGGCCACGGGTTCGGATCCCATATAGGGATGGCCGGTTTGCTCACTGGGTGAGCGTGGTGCTGACAACACCAAGTCGAGGGTTAAGATCCCCTTACCGGTCATCTTTAAAAAAAAAAAAATAGGAAAGACATAATTAGCCAGGGGGAAAAAAAAACAAAATTATGCAGAATTATGCAATTGCATGTGAATTAGCCTATTGCCCAAAGAAAGAACTGTACCCATATGACTCTCCTCTAATGCCAACTCCTGCCAACCTCGTGGGTGACACTGGGGGAGAAAAATCATGTGTCCTTGTCAGTAAACCATGTTAATGTTGTAGGAAGTGGAAAGATAAAAATGAGAGACAGAGTTATGGGAAAAACTGGAATAACCCAGCAGCATTGGTTTCTTTGAAGACTGGAGCTAAAGCTCACTCTTTGGGATCATTCTAAGTAGAGTCTAGAACGCTACAATGCTCCTATGCTCTCAAGAACTCTGAAAAACAATGGTAGCTTTTTCTCAGCTAATGTACCGTGGGATCACAGAAGATCCAAGTATTCACAACAAGAAGGAGTATTGTTTGTGAACCATATGTTTTATTGTAACATACATTGGATCAGACAGGCAGAGGAGTGCAGAAAGGTGTAGCCGTTAAGAAAAGGGGCTCTGGAGTCAGACATGCAAGTTCAGATCTCAGCTCTGTTACTAATTAGCTTTGATTTCCTGGGAAAATTACATAACTTTTCTGTGCCTCAGTTTCCCCATCTTTAAAACAGGGATATTAGTAGCACCTGCCTGTGTTGGTTATTAAGCGATTGTGTGTCAACTTCAAACCCATCCTTCTGTGCTCTATTTATTGATGCTGGAACTGAAACTCTGGAAGCCACATTTCAGCTTTGCTATCCTGCTCCCTCTCAGGCTCTGCCAAATGCAGGTGCTAGAGGGAGCCTGGAAGACCAGGGGAGGAGAAAGAGGCTTCTTGATCTTCCTGCTTAGTCACTCCAGCCTCTCTGCTTCATACCATCAGTGGTGATTAATTGCAGTAGAGGCACGTGATTCCCGTTCACGGTTTTCCCAACACTCCCAGGGCCATCCTCCTTGTGCCTCCTCGGAGACACCAGCACCTGCTGGGTGGCATCCTCTCCTCAGGGGATGAGTTCTAGTTCCTTCTCCAAGCTTCTAAGCTTTATCATTTCGACCTCTTCCCTTTGTTCCTCCACCCTTGGAGGTGTTAGCTGCTTCTTGAGCTGATTACCTCCATGAAACTTTTGTGTTCTTTTCTGCACCTTTTAGTTTTTCAATACATGGTTCACATGGTTAACACTTCTTCATATTAAATTCTATTAAAATAGTTGATGTGTGAAAAGACCAGCTACAACTGGGGAAAAAATTTGCAAATTACATATATGATAAAGGACTTGTATCCAGAATGTATAAAGAACTCATACAATGCAGAAATAAGACAAACAATAAGCAAATGACTTGAATAAGACATATGAAATAGCTAATAAGGACATGAAAAGGTGCTTGGCATCATTATTCATTTGGGAAATTCAGATTAAAACCACAATGAGATACCACTACACACCTACTACTATGGCAATAATCAAAAGGACAGACAATACCAGGTGTGGGCGAAGATATGGAGAAACTGGAACTCTCATATGCTGCCCATGGGGATGCAAAATGGTACATCCACTCTGGAAAATAGTTTGGAAGTTACTTTAAAAGTTAAACAAACTTACCATACAATCCAGTAATTCCAGTCCTAGAATCTATCCAAAAGAAATGGAAACCTATGTCCAAACATTACTGATAATAGTCAAAACTGGAAAAAATTCATATGTTTTTCAACTGGGGGATTCATAAACAAAATGCGATGTATCCATACAATCACATTTTATTCAGCAATGAAAGGAAACAAACTTCAGATACATGCAACAGCATGTGTGATACTCAAGAGCATTCTGTTAGTGAAAGGCGTCAAATGCAAAAGACCACATATTGTATGATTCTAATTATATGAAATGTCAAGAAAAGGTAAATTTATAAAGATATGAAGCAGATCAGGGGGTGCATGAGGCTGGTGGTGGGAGTGAGTACTGATTGCAGACAAGCTCGAGAGAATTTAGGGGGGGTGATGGATATGTTCTAAAACTGGGTTATGGTAATGATTGCACAACTCTCTGTAAATTTACTAAAAATCATTGAATTGTACATAATGGATATATTTTATGGCATATAAATTATACCCCAATGAAGCTGTAAAAAACAATGGTGTGGTTTCTGTCTCCCGGATAGATGCTGACTTAACCTCATAGAGTTGCTGTGAATGTAAAAGAAGTTAATACATAGAAGGTGTGTAGAATAGTGGTTGGCATGTAGTAAGTACTATATGTGATGTTATTATTACTTTATCCTACCACAAATTAAATATTATATGTATGCAGTACTTGGCACAATGCTTGGCACATAGTAGGTATCTGATACTAACAAAATTAGTATCAGAGCAGAACAGGCTGACCATGCCTCTGGTAGGAGGTATCCACATAGGAACCATAAAACTGTTAGTCTGCAAGAATGCTATGAAAAGAAAAACCAAACCAAACAGCACACACATATGCACATGTACTCACAAATACACACGCACACCATGTCTGAAAATAGGACAAACAGGCTGGGGCTGGGAGTCAGGGGCAGGAAAGGAGAGGGAAGATTTAGATAGAAGCAGGAATAAAGAAATGAGTTGAGAAGTACTGGCGAACATAAAGGAACAGATCGCAAGCCAGAGAAGTGGTCCCTACCTCCCCACCTCCTTCCAGTAGTGGATGTCTACAAGCCTTGGCCGAGATTCTGGAGGTGGCTAAGCTAAAGTCAGAGTCTTCAAAGTCCCACATTGAACCATTCAGGTCCCTTACTTCCTTTCTCTCACACCTCCTTTCAAAAAATGTGTTAAGAGAATAGCTATTAAGCTAAGTGTTCTTACCACAATAACAACAGCAACAAAAGGAGGCTGGACAAAGGTTTTAACCACTCAGAAGCTGTTATTCAAACTGAACTGTTCTATTGGGAAAAATGAAGCGCAGGATCCACAGCAAAGGCTGCCTTGCTAGGGCCCCTAATTCAGCCCTCCTGAATTCCACGGTACACCTCTCAAGCCTAAATCACACACCCCACTGCTAATGAGCTGACAGCTTCACTCAGTCCTGCTCCCTATGGATAAACAATCAAGCAAGAGCACTGAATGCCCACTGAAAGGAAAGCTGGGCTCATAGGCATGAAATGATAGCCAAAGAATTACATTGACAAATTTCTAAGTGCTTCTGGGCTAAAGGCTTAAAGCTCAAAAGTACAAGGGGAAAGTAAGCCTTGGGAAAATAGCCCCTTCTAGGAAATGAACCATTACAGCGATGTGATTTTCTCCCTGTGTCTTTAGATGAAATAAAAAAAAAATACTGCGAGATATTCATCCCTCCTAAATTCCCAGCAATGTCTCGGCAACAGCCACTTTCATCTGCAGGTCATGACAACTCAAATTTTTACTTGCCTGGGTAGCCAAAACCCAAACCAAACAAACCAAAGTACACACACATTTTTTTCCTAATACTCCAGTATTTCCAATTTAGAAATCACATCCATTATGCTGATACTTCCAAATCCACCTTCTTAAGCCATGGTGATCAATAAGGCAGCATTCTCTCTATCCTGCTTGCTTAACATCTAATAATCTATATCCCAAAGCCATAACCAGTCTATTTTATCTGACTCAACATTAACATCAGATAATGGTTAAAGTTGAATCCTGTCTTAATACACAGAAATTTGAGCATAACAACATACCAATTCTCTAATTTAAAATTTGGAGAATAAGAAAGATGTTTACTCAGGTCACAAGTTAAACATAGAACATCTAATTCCCAAGCTGGAAATATAAGGGCTTCCCTTACATTGATAGTCCGTAAAGCCCTCAGAACTCAACCCCTACATGGTTCTCTCTGATGATCAAATGCATTATTCACATGCATGAGTAAAGGTAGAAACATTGTAGGATCTCTCAGAAATTAAGAATGTCTCTAATATTCTAGTTTTATCATCGGAACCCAGCTAAATCCATCCCAATATAATTAATTAATCCACAAACTCTGTAGCAAACTGAATTCACTTCTCAGATAAAATTTAAGAGCAGAATAATGGAGCAAGAAGGCCCTATGCAGTCCAGACTTCATTACGTTTAGAAAACATGCTTCAGGACATTCATAAGTAAGCTATGAGGTATTATCACAAATATGTAATTAACAACCATCCAGACTTGGCTGTTTGATTTATTTCTTTGTTTCCCTTTCTGGCTATCTTTCAAAATTCAGCAATCAACAAATGAACTACCACATCTCTAAATTAGCCGGGTTCCCATTTCTGTTTCATTTTCTCCATATTACATTTAATGAATCTCTAGAAATGACTGTTTACCAAGAATGTAATCTAAGCTATGACCACAAAATGTCCACAAGGAGGAGGTGCATGCAAGCAGGAGGATATAATTTTGTATTGGGATGATAGAAACCCTTCCTAGAGAAGTGGGAGGCACAGCTGGCTATAGTTGGGGAAATTACCCCTTATTTGTGGAGTAAGTCATTGAGAGAGAAAGGGAAAGCCTTTGATGAAGTGCTTAGTGAAAGAAACTAGGTCACCTCCTCTGAACTAGACAAGACCTGCACATGCCAACCTTGTCTACAGCCTGGTCATTTCAGAGTTTGCTTCCTGACTCCGCCTCCTGCCATCATCCTGGATAACATTCAGCTTAATTTACTTCAACAAGGATTTATGGAGCATCCACTAAGGGCTGGGATACCATAATAAAAGGGACCTTTGGCCCTGTCCTTAATGAGCTCACAGTCTAGCACCCTGTTCCCCCTTCCTCAACCTCCTCAAAAGGAGAACATAATTCCTGCTCCATTTCAATCACTCACAGGTCTTACTACCTCTTGGGCCTCATCTTAGCTGAGTACTGTTTTATCTTCAGTGTTCCTGGGTGGCTGGAACTTCCTTTCTTTCCATCTTTCCACATTCTTGTGCCTAATGGAAACTTCTCTGCTCCCTTGTGGAGACCATAGGGAACCTCAAACTCCTGTTTCCCTCACAAGCCAAGTTGCTAAGGGCAATCATTCCAAGATGGCCCTGTCTTATATTTAGACTGTCTCATCCCTGGTCCTTGCATGTTAAATTATGAAAAATATGCCATGCCAACTGGATACACCACAATTCCTGGTGTTCAGCTTCATCTGAGTCCTTCCTGGGCTCAAAAATGTTTCTGTTCCCCTCTGTTACTGCCTTTATGACTCTCCACAAACATTCGTTCCAAACCTTTTCTCCACTCCTGATATCTGCATGGTCAAGGCAGACAACTGAGCTGACACGGCTTTTCATCTTCTGGATGCTGCCTCAGTCTCCTCACTACCTGAAAATCATGGTATCTGCACCATCGTGTCTTCATTCCAGCCCACCTTTCAGGACACAGTCTTCCACACTGCTCTCCTGATGTCACTCTCTCCCATCTCCTTCACAACCTGGCTGTGGCAGAAATCCTTTCTCCTGCAACGTCAGTATATCTCTTACCTGATTCTTTCTCTCAAAAACCAAATATTCCAAAGTCTCTTCTAGCCTAAAATTAAATTAAAAAAATTCTCCTGCTATCTCCCTGATCTATCTCTTCCTTTATTTTCATTGCCACATTGAGAGCTGGAATCTTCTCCAGTTTTATCCTACAGGCGTCCAGCAAAGTTAAATGACCTGCCCCCATTACACAGCTTTTCATGCTAGAGTGGACAGACACACAAGGATGAAACAGGTTCTCACCATGATACAAATCCTTTCCTCCTGACATGCTGTCCTTTCCCCCCAGGTCTAAATCTAACCCTGACTATACCATACGGTTCTCCACCTCTACAACTTGCCCCCGAGACAGGAGTAGAATTTCGGTTGAAGAGCCAGGTTCTCTGCACATATGAACAGGTCTGAGCAGACATGAAAATCTGGTATCTACTACCAGCTTTGCACTTATTTGATTAAAGCCATTTTTCTTCTCATGGGGCCTCTTTGAGATTGTGTGTGTGTTAATCGGTAATATTCCCTTTGTATTTACTCGGCTTATGTTTTCATCAACTCACAGAGAAAATGCTGCCCACTACAACAGAAGTTTCCGGACCACATGCTGAAAAGGACAACTCCGCATTACCTAGTCCCCCACCACTACCACGCTGTAATATTACCAAACTGTGCCTATGGCCAAAGGCTCTTATCATACATTCAAGATGAAATCTTTGGGTGACAACTGCCTGTCTGTCTCCTCTGTCTCTTGGGCCATCTAGAATATGGTTACATCTTAAGATTAGCTTTGGATGGCTGATTATAGGATGGGAATTTTTACCGAGCACCCTCCTTATTAGTCTATTTCTAATACTCAAATATAGGAAGCATCAGCTGCAGCAGTTGGTTACTTTGAATTTTCATGAAACCACATAGAAAAGTCAACATTTGAATTAAATATGTTCCAAGCCATGATGATCTGCTTAATAGCTTAAACTTGTTAACCTATTAACAGGAAAAGGAGGAGACTTATAGAAACGAATTAAATCAAACCTACTCTGGGAGACTATATCACTGTTCACTAATACCCAGTATCCTTCCCACTTTTTCAATGAAATGGGAATGGAAAAAGCATGTCAGCCTGGGTGAAAGCTTTAAGGGTGTGCTTCACCAGGCTCTCTTCCCTCTGCCACATGAAGATGCTCCAGGGGGCAGGGCTCGGACTAGGGTGAGTTAAGTCTAAGGTGCAGTTTAAGGAGGCATTCATTCCCAAGATTGTGTGAATTCGAGGTTAGCACTAGCACAGTCCTGAGAGTGAATGCCAGAGGTGCCTCACTTGCCTTAACCTAGAGCCAGCATCACCAGGTAGTGATTGCCCCATCAGTGTAGGTCCCCGGGTGAAAGTCATATCAGCACGGAGCCACCTCGTCACCCACATGCACATGTAGCGAGACAAGTTGTTTGTTACTGCAGCAGAACCTCCCAACATACACCCATATTCCCAACATTATAAAAGAGAAACAACTAAAAAGTTTTGAAAACTGCCAACTGAGGAAGAGGCAACTATACTGTTACTTAGCATAGAGGAAAGAGCATGAGCTTTGCTGTTAGGCTGACCTGGATCTGCAGCCTGGGCTTAACGCTTACTGGCTAAATGACTTTATGTAACTTATACCGAAATCCTCAGTTTCCTGTCTGTACAAGATGACTAAAGATATCTTTCTAGGGCCGGCCCGGTGGCACACTGCTACAGTGCGCCGCTTGGGAGTGCAGCAGCGCTCCCGCCGAGGGTTTGGATCCCACATACAGACTGGTTCCCGCTCACTGGCTGAGCGAGGTGCGGGCACGACACCGAGGGTTACGATCCCGTTGCCGGTCCCGGTCCGGTACGGGCGTGACACTGAGGGTTGCGATCCGTTGCCGGACACGAAAAAAGACAAAAAGGAAAAAAAAAAAAAGATATCTTTCTAGATTGTTTGCAGAATTAAATATTATGTTGAGTGAAATAAACCAGGCACAGAAAGGGAAACACCACATGTCCTCATTCATAAGTGGGAGCTAAAAAAATAAGCAAATAAATTTTTAATAAAGAAAAAAAGACACAACAATCACAATAATTCCTTGAACTTTCAAAAGGAGAGAATGGAACTGAGGCTACCAGAGGAGAGAAAGGGGACGAGGGGAGAGGGGTTAGCAAGAAATTGGTTAAGGGCCACAGAAAATGAGTACATTGTGCAATGATAAATATAGTAATTATCCTGATTTGAGCATCAAATATTGCACACAGGTATTGATATTCATTACTGTACCCCACAGATATACACAATCAATTATGTTTCTATTAAAAAAAAAGGAATTTATAAATAAATAAACAAAACAGATTATTTTGGAATTTAAAAAATAAAAAAAACCCAACTCCTCAGGCAAAGCTCCTGACACATGGGTAACTTCAAAAGCTGGCAGTGGCTATTTTTATTATACAACGAGTTTACTAATTCCAGCCTCCTCAGGAAGGACAATCTTAGGCTTATTCCACACAGTGCCTCGGAGGGTCCTCAGCAGAGGAAGCCCCAGTTGCCCACAGGTTCCCCAGCCCAGTACTACACCCTGTACTGACTTTTCCTGTCCTCCCACTATTCCTGCTCTCTCCCTTCTGTTTCTGAGGAGCATCTCCAAATAAACTACCTGCACCCAAGTCTTGGTGCAGTCTATGTCAGCCGCTGCTCTGAGGAGAAGACACACTAGAGCCCAGGAACATCTCTGGGAAGAAGAAAACTTGGCAGGGCAGAGGGCAAAGCCCAGGACCATTTCCGCATAACATATATTCATCTCTCTTATTTCCTGGAGAGCTTAGGTCTTGGTCAGGCTGTGTGGTGTAAGGCTAACCCTTCAAAAGAGGTGGATCCCAAAATGACTTCTGACCAATAATCACGGTTTTTCTTGTACTATGATATCTTACATCATGTCAGGAGAGGAGAAATATTTTTTTTGTTCTTTTTTATCAAGATATTTATACGTCTTGAAATTACAGTAGTCTCTCTTGTTATTCCAAGATTACCTTGTACCTAACCCCTTGCTACTTGGCCCCAAAACAAATATTCATTTAATCATCACATCTAACTTATTTTAGTAGAAACCTATTATTTTGTGAGTCAGAGATGAAGATCATTCCCTCAAGGCCTTCTGTGTGTTCTTAATAATAATGTCATATCGATGTGACTTCTTTCCTCAGGAAGCACAATGCTGCCTAGACATTATCCCATGAATCCTCAGAGCAGACCAAGAGGTAGCACGGGGCCAAGCGCTGCTATTACCCATCCCACCCTTCCACTTCAGTTCCTGATCTCAGATGGAAAAGTTCAAAAGCAATTTAAAAATTAAAGCTTCTTCACCAAAATCAATAATGAGAGATTTTCCAGATACTATTTAGAATGTATCTCCACAATGTACAACAATTATTCCAGGCCCTTCTCTCCAGCACTGACTAAAGTAGCAACAAAAATCAATAGGAATCTATAAATAAAATCGATATACTCTGCTAGAAGTCTCCTGAAACAACGGACACAATGTTATTCTGTTTTCCCATCAGCCTTAGAAGGTGATGGCCCTGTTAATGGCTTAGAGCAGGGGTTGGCAAACTTTTTCTGTAAAGAGCCAGAGAGTAAATATTTTAGGCATTGTGGGCCACACAGCCTCTGTTGCAACTACTCAACTCTGCCCTTAGACAGAGCAGCCATGACAATATGTAAGTGAATGGGCATGGCTGGGGGTCTTTATTTATTTATGGACACTGACATTTGAATTTTTTATCATGTTCACATGCCACGAAATATTCTTCTTTCAATTTTTCTTGACCATTAAAACACGTAAAAAATCATTCTTCGGTCAGTTTTTGTAAGATCCTACAAAAACAGACCCTCAGAGGGATCTGGCCTGTGGGCTAAAGCTTGCCGATCCCTGGCTCGAAGGCCAAAGTGGGGATTTTTGAGTCTCCAGAGCAGGCTGTGGAAATCAACCTCCCTAAAGCTGAAAATACAATGACTAGAAAGCCTGGATTTTACCATTGACAAGTCTGTCCCTCCAAGTATATTCCAGGGGTCAGCTGGCTCAGCCTGCAGCAAACATAGAAACAGGTAGCCCGTCTTCAAGTCCAGTGACCTCCTGCTTCACTTACCCAGTCTCCTCCCCCTGGTCCTCCCATTCTCTGAGATGTACCTGGATGCCTTTACCTGATTAGTCCATTAAACACTCTTTAAGGGCTTACTCTATGCTGGGGTCTATGCCAGGCACAGTAAGGTAGGACAAGTGTGACTGCAGACCTGTGGGCAGGTGCGCAGCCAGCACAGGGGAGGGCATGGCTAACTGTGGAACCTGACATGCTGGAATACATGGATCCAAAGAGGAGTTATGCTTCAGCCGTGTTTTCAGAGAGAACAGGAGCTCTTCAAGTGAGCTACCTGCCATTGCCCAGGTCTTCCTACTGGGCAGCTTTCCTGAATCACCCGCCCTGTCCCTGTGAAACTACTAGGGTCCTCTGACATGCTTCTTGGTGACTGGCTCTGTGGCTAACCATCTTGAGAGTCCTTGCTAGCCTGGTGCGATGGAAAGTGGCAGGATTTGAGGATCAGACAGTCCTGGGTTTGAAGCCAACTCTGCCACATACTATTTGTGACCTTGGGCAAATCACTCACCTTTCTGAGTGTCCGTTTTATGGTCTAAAACATACTGCACAAAATTGGTGGAAAATATAAAATCATGTGAATGGAGCACCTAGCACCTCTTATACATCCAACATACTCCATCACACTCAGAAATAATTGTCTTTCAATAGGTGTCTCGACAGATGGGCCAGCCTCTGTGGAAGTCTCCAAAAGTGGCCATTTGAACATGATGCCAAGCCACTGGTGGATACCTTTGAGCAGAATTCTTTCTCCCATAAAGATTAAAACTTCTCATGGGTCTCTATGTGCAGGACTTAGAAGCCTGAGTAAGTCGAAGGATGCCCAACATGTATGAGTCGGCTGAATCCGTTTTGTGGAAAGGACAACACCAAATTATACTTACTTTTTTTTAAACATATTTATTGAGTTATTCAGAATAGGAACACTCACACTTCAAAAAATTAATTTTATCTAAATTACTGTATATCTTTTAGTGGTTGAAGTCAGCTAACAACGGCGTATATGACGGTTAATAGTATTTTTTAAACTTGTAAAATGACATAAATGAAGCCCATTTTAGGACCTTTGAAGTTTTTTCCTTCGTCTGAAGTCCCACTTAATGCCAGTAAGTAAATTCTTCCTTAGTGGCTTCAAATACTCAATGTTGCTTCTAAAAGAGCTGAAAATATTCCCAAGGAGAGATCTCTGTATTGAGGGCACTGAATATGCAACATGTTGTTTCTGGTTTAGAAGGAGGAAGCGCGAGTATGAGCAGAAGGACATTCCAAGCCTGACCGTCTCTGGGGCTCTGCACATTCCAGCAGAAGGTCGATTGCACTCCTTGGCTCTGGGGCACTGTCAGAGCCCATTTTCTTGGTGATCCATAACTCTAGCTGGGAATTCATCTATGTCTGTCAGTAGCAACAAATTTGAAAAACATTTCTCCAAACTGTCACCATTGCAAAAGGATCATTATGCTGACATCCACCATATGCCGAGCAAGAGCTTGTGCTATACACAGAGGAAAGGATCCACACATCACAGCTCTCAATAAAGAGGCAGTCTGAAAAGAATTTACTGAGAAGAAGAGTCATGGCAGTAAAATATTCCCAGGAACCCAGGTACAACAGCCCAGCTAAATCTCAGTTTTCTTTCTGACAGGCCAGAGATTCATGATAGTCTTCCCATTTGGCAAGCTCTAAGCAGAAGCTTCTTGTATCTGAAGATCTCCATCAGAGGCTCTATGAAAGCCTCCCAGTCCTGTATTATCCTTATTACTCAATACACTTTCAAGTTGGCTAAGTAAAACCTGCCTGTGCCCTCACATTATAAGGTGGACATTCATAACAATAGTCCAGAACAATGTACATCTCCATTTTGTACAGGAACTGGGGCTGGCACTTGTGAAGAAGCAGCAAAATCCCTTGTTAAAGCAAAAGTAAACACACCAAATTGGCCCATTAAAATTACACTCTACCCTAAACATTGGAGTACAGGCATCCCTTTGACATGATGATTTCCATTCCTCTGGGTATATTCCCAGCAGTAGGATAGCTGGGTCATATGGTAGATCTATCTGCAATTGTTTGAGGAACCTCCATACCATTTTCCATAAAGGCTGCACCATTTTGCAGTCCCACCAACAGTGTAGGAGGGCTCCTTTTTCTCTGCAACCTCACCAGCATTTAACATTCTCAGTCTTTTAGATATTAGCCATCCTAACTAGAGTGAGATGGTATCTCAAAGTGGTTTTGATTTGCATTTCCCAAATGCTGAGCATTTTTTCATGTGTCTTTTGGCCATTCATATATCTTCCTTTGAGAAATGCCTATTCAGCTCCTTTGCCCATTTTTTAATTGGGTTACTTGTTTTTTTGCTGTAAAGTTGTTTGAGTTCCTTGTATATTCTGGATATTAATACTTCGTCAGATGTATATTTTGCAAATGTTTTCTCCCACTCTGTTGTTTATTGCAGCACTACTTACAGTAGCCAAGAGTTGGAACCAGCCCAAATGTCCATCATCAGATAAGTGGATATGGAAACTGTGGTATATCTACACAATGGAATACTACTCTGCTATAAAAAAGAATGAAATACTGCCATTCATAGCAACATGGACGGACTTAGAAAAAAATCATATTAACTGAAATAAGTCAGGCACAGAAAAAGAAATACCACATGTTCTCACTTATTTGTGGGAGCTAAAAATAAACAAATATACAAACAAATGCACAGAAAAAGAAATACCACATGTTCTCACTTATTTGTGGGAGCTAAAAATAAACAAATATACAAACAAATGGAGGATGCAGGGAAGAAGACACAACAATCACAACTCCTTGAACTTGTTAAGAGAAGTGAAGAGATATGATGTTGATGAGTGGGAGTAGGGGGAGGAGGGAGGAATTGGTAAAGGGACATGAAAATCAACTACATTGTATATTGATATAATAAAATAATAAAATAATAAATAAATAAATAAATAAATAAATAAATAAATAAATAAATAAATAAATTACACTGTACCGACCCACAATGAGAAGTGTGTTCCGATTTTGGGCCTACTGCAGTCAAATCAAATACAAATTTGATTACATTTTATTGTGGTAAAAATGAATATGGCATAATATTTACATTTTAGCCATTTTAAAGTGTACATCTTGGTGGTACTAAGAACATTCACAATGTTGTGCGGCCATCCCCACTATCCAGTTCCAGAACTTTCTCATCATCCCTAAACGGAAACCTTGTACTCATTAGACACTCATTCCCTTTGCTCCCACTCCCTGGCAACCACAAATCTGCTGTGGATTTGCCTACTCTGGATATCGTGAATAATAGACTCATATAATATGTGGCCTTTTGTGTATCTGCTTGTTTCTCCTCTGCCATTGCTGCAAGTTGCCTGAGCAGTTGCTTATATTACCCGCCCTCACCCTGACATCAGGGCTGTCTATGCGATGTGTGATGCTCCACTTTATCAGTCAACTTGGCCTGGCTATAGCCACCAGTTATTCAACCAAACATTAGTCTAGGTGCAGCCATGTAGATATTTTGTAGATAATATTAAAGTCCATAATCAGTTGAAAGCCTCAACAGCAGAACTGAGGCTTCCCAAAGATGAGGAAAAAGAACAAGAAATTCCACCTGTGGCCAGGACAGCTGCTTCAGCTCATGCCTGAGAGTTCCACTCTGCCCTTCCTGACAGCCTGCCCTGTGGATTTCAGCCTTGTCCAGCCTGTCTCCACAACTGGGGAAGCCAATTCCTTGGAATAAATAGCTTGAGATATGTCTCTATAGAAAGGTAGATAGATATCTATATCTACCTATCTATCTATCTATCTATCTATCTATCTATCTATCTATCTATCTATCTATTTTGTTTTTGTTTCTCTGATTGAACCCTGACTAATACAGGAGGGGAAAAGGAAACTAAAATACATGATATTCTGATTTTTCTAGTCCAATGAAGTTGGCTACCCAAAAGTTAGTGCTTATAGAGTTTTAAAGATGCCTGTCTTAAATCGATGTTTTACATAGTCATTTGCCCAGATGCCCCAGGTCAATAACTATTAATTGCCATTAAGAGGAGGAAAAAGGCCTGACTCTACCTGTATCCTGGGTTCAGACTCATATGAGGGTACTTCAAAAAGCCTGTGGAAAGAGATTGAAAAGATAATACAAATCTTTCCAGGAACTTTCTGGAGTACCCTTGTATTTGCTAACCTGGTGACTGGCTGCCAATACTGCATATGACTTTTCAAGGAAACAAAGGCCATCTCACAGCTCAGAGACTACTCTGAGTTATCGTCACAGTGCTATGAGACCCGCGCAGCAAGGATACATTTGCCTTTACCAGTTGGCCCTGTACTCTAGGTACTGCAGGCAAGGAATTCTGTCTGCTTCATACCACTTGAAAATTCCCTCTGAAGGAATAGCCTAGTGTGCTTTTTCCCACTCAGCTTTGCCTATGGAAATCCTACTCATCCTTTGAAGTTCACCCCAGACTACCTACTCAATATTTTATCACAGTCCCCAAATTAAATGTGGAGGCTCCCCTTTGAACTTCTATAACACTCTGTGTTTCTCTTAGACCACTTCACACATTCTGCTTTTGTGCTGGTGCCCAGTTTGTGGGAGTGATATATTCCTTATCTTTGGGATCCTATAATGAATAACACAGTGTCTTTTGGGAGACTGCCTGCGGAAGAGAATTAGTCCAAGAAGTCTGGGGACAAATGGGAGCCAGAGTGTCCATCTTTCATCTCCTTAGGTCAGATCCCGGTTTTCCTTTTCTTCATTCTTTGTCTGCTCCCCCACCCCCGTAAGCTCCACCCATTGCCAGATCTATTAAGGCTAAAGGAAAAATATTTGAATTCTGTAGCTGCCATGGTCCGAATGAAACTATTCCTGAAAATGACAGAAAATGGAGGGATTTGGAAGGGTCAGGTAAGGATGACTCCAGGCCCACACAGCTTCCTGTTCCCTTGATTATTCCTGTCCACATATTTCTCAAACTGCTCCTCACCAAAGTTAAGAGTTAAAGTTGTCACCTATTTCTTTGGATGTATGGTCAGGGTCAGCCTTAGTCAACAGCAAGTAGTGGAGGAAACAAGAAGGTTCCCTTATTTGCTCTCTTTTTTGCCTTGAGTATGAATTCTGTCCCTTTCTCATCACCTCTCCTGGGCTGAGCAGTGACCAAGACTGCAAATGTGGAAAGTGGCGAGCAATCACATTTTTCATGGTTTTGTTACAGCATGTTTCCTTCTGTTATAAAAGCCATATCCTAATGCAGTCATTTTCCTGAGGCTACATTTGTCCTGCAATCTTTCTCACTGTCTTTGTTATTAATGCCTACCATACTGCATGACATTATCTCTTAATTGGGTTCATCTGTGTAATGTACTATATCAATAACATCAAGATGAAAATATTTCTTTCTATATCATGTATTTCTTATTAAAATGAGAATGTATGCTGTCTTTGCCTTTGCAATAAAATACACTAATTCTAATGTCAGATTAACAACAGATTCAAAGATTATTTTACTAATTCATCCTGGATAGATGCTAGTGAAGCAAGAGACTTTGCCACTAATCTCAGGTCCAAGAAATTTCTCCAGCTACTTAAAACATGCTACAGTTATTTCTGAGGATAGGTCTGTGAAAGGCTCTTTGGAGGGAGTTACAATAGAGGAAAGCTCACTATTTTACTGCAAAAAATTCATTTTCCTAAGCTTGATTCTCCTTCCTTAGAAACTGTTGTGAGTAGGAGGCCACATCTGATCTATACTTTTATAGACACACTAAACATGTAGTGGGTGTTTCAAAAACACCAACATATGAATAACCAGACAACAAGCAATTGTTAGCCAAGTCCAAATGTGATGGGTGAAAGCTAATTTAGTTTCAAGTGACTGGTGGTAGCAAAGTATCTGGGTCAGAGGAGGCTAGAATTCCTCTGGGCACTGCCCCATCCATAGATTACACCTAAAGGACCCTGCTGGTTCTAGTGCCCATCTTAGGAGAGATAAAGATGATCTGAAATGCATTACAACCCAAGGGCCAGTGTGATAAATCGAAGGACTATATGTTGTTGTCTGGGAAGAGAAGATGTGATGAGGAAAGAGAAACTCAAGAGCTATAATCCAAGGATTAGGATGTCTTCTCAAAGACAGGTTACACATTACACAGATGGCCTAGGAGAGCAGATGATGAATGAGCAGAAATTAGAAAGAGGCAGATTTTGGCTAAATGTAAGAATGGCTTTCTAATAGGCAAATCCAAAATTTTATAAATAGTGTAAAATATTTTTCTGTTAAAGAAAGCTTAACTCGCACAAAATTTTTACTTTGTTGAAAATTTAGTGTCCAAATTGAGATGTGTTCTTATTGTTAAATATACGCAGGATTTTGAAGACAGTACAAAAAGAAAAAGAATATGTCTCATTGATAATTTTATACAGATTATATGTGGAAATATTTTAGACATTAAGTTAAATAAGATATAGTATTAAAATTAATTTTACTTATTTCTTTTACCTTTTTTAATGTGGCTACTAGAAATTTTGAAATTACATATGTGGTGTATTAGTCCATTTCTGCTGCTTATAATAAAATACCTGGAACTGGGTAATTTATAAAGAAAATGAAATTTATTACTTACAGTTTCAGAGGTTGGGAAGTCCAATGTCTAGTGAACACATCTGATGAGGATCTTCTTTGCTGGTGGCTTTATAGCAACGCAGGGGTCTCCCATGGCAGAAAATGTCAGAGCAGAGACAGAAAGACTCTCGTGTGCTCTCCTTTTAAAGCCCCAAGAGCTATGTTCCTGACCACCATTATTAATCCATTCACTATGGCTTGGCTCTACAATCAAATCACCTTTCAATTACCATAGCAGGATTTTCCACCCTCAGCAGTTACGGTGTGGATTAAGTTTGGGAGGACATTAAACCAAAGGCATGTGGCTTACATTATACTTCAGTTGGACAGTGCTGGCCTAGAGAGACGGGCAGGACCCCGAACATGACTACCCTCTCCTAAACTGGAGCACAGAGTAGCAATAGAAAAAGCTCAACTAACAATCATATGAAGAGATGGTTTTTTAAAATGTTAATAATTTAGAGAAATGCAAATTAAGTCTATGAGATATCACAACTCTACATAGACCAGCCAAAATTACGCAGCTCTGTTTACAATAGCCAAGACATGGAACCAACATAAACGTCAATCAATGGATGAAAGGATAAGGAAACCGTGGTATATACACACCATGGAATACTACTCTGCCATAAAAAAGAATGAAATTCTCCCATTTGCAACAACATGGATGAATCTGGAGAAACTTATGTTGAGTGAAATAAGCAAAGCACAGAGGAATAAATACTGCATGTACTCACTCATAAGTGGGAGCTAAGAGAGAAAGAAGGAAGGAAAGAAAGACCACAGTAGTACATTGGACTTGCAGAAGAAGAGAACATACCTTGGGATACAAAATGCAGTTGGCAGGAAAGGGGGAGGGGGAGGGAAGTTGGGGATAATTGGGTGGGGGACAGGGGTACAATTGCAATTTGTGGTAATGGGTATGCTGCCAGTATGAATCTAGCTTTCACCTCTGGGCACAAGGGGTGACAATCAGCTTTGTATCTCATGAATATTCATAACCAATAAAAAAAGAGAAAAATTAGAAAACTAGAAATGCCAGTGGGGATGTGGGGATACAAGAGAGCTCCTGCACTACTGGTAGATGTGCGGACTGGAGCGGCTGGGCTGGACAGCAGCAAACCAGCCCACCCTGGTCAAAGTTAGCAAATGCATGCCCTACAGTCTAGCCATTCCCAAACAATCCCACTAAGGGATGTGTACAAGATGTTCACTGCAGGGTTATCTGGTGTGGGGAAGATATAAAGGCAATCTGGGCATCTGTTGCTAGGACAGTGGACAGATGAAATGTGGTAGGTGAAACCCTGGACTATTGTGCAGCCATCAGCAACAGCAGACCACTAGTACCGATGGATCTGCAAAACCTACAACTGTGTGGAAACATTTTTAAAAATAAATAAATGGAAAACAAAAAGAGAAAGAAATTTATAGCAGAATACCATTTACTGAAATTAAAAATATGGAAACACAAAAGAGAAAGTTTTTAAAATAAGAATCCATACAAACAAAAGGATGTCGGTAGGTGAGGAAGCCAATGAGAGTGGGAAATTGGGTAAATAAGGATAAAAGGAATTAACAAGAAAAACATGTGAAAGAAGAGTGAGACATGGAATCCAGGCTTGCTTTTCCACTTACCAGGTAAGTGGCTCTGGAGAAGCCACATAACCTGTTCCAGCTTTGGCTACCTCATCCACAGATACAAAATCAGCACTGAAGGAGTATTAAGAAAATTAAAGGTGGTGTGTATGAAGCACCAGCACTGCACTGGTATACTCCAGGGTTCCTTAAATGGAAATGGCTAATACCACTTGGAGTTTATGTAGGTTCTGCACATGATTTGAAACACATCTTCCTGCCCTGTTGGGCACTGATGCTCCTAACTTATTTAACTCCAGATTAATAGGGCTTTGATGAAGAAATAAAGTGTCATATTACAGACTTTAGGTAGTTACAAACAATTACCCTTTATCCTATAGGAATTACTCTCATTCTGCAAATACTTCTTCCATCCAGAATCTGCAGCTTTTATTTATATACAAATGAATAGTGTATCATTGTGAATTTCAGGAACACAGACACAAACCAAGGCCTGAGGAAACATAAATAAAAAGGCCTGGGGGCCGGCCCAGTGGCGCACTGCTACAGTGCGCTGCTTGGGAGTGTGGCGGCGCTCCCACCGAGGGTTCGGATCCCACATACAGACCGGTTCCCGCTCACTGGCTGAGCGAGGTGCGGGAGCAACACCGAGGGTTGCGATCCCGTTGCCGGTCCTGGTCCGGTACGGGCGCCACATTGAGGGTTGCGATCCATTGCCGGTCACGGAAAAAGACAAAAATAAAAATAAAAATAAAAATAAAAAAGGCCTGATGTAGTTTAATGATGGAATATTAAGAAGTTTTGAGAAAATTGTGATCCTTTACACTCATTGCTGTCCTCATTTAGTCTCACCTGACAACACACCATAGCAGCACCACGTACCCTAATTTACTCCTGTTCAGTGAAGTTGCCTAGAAGCACAGGTTGTTTTTTTTTTTTTTTTTTTTTTTTTTTTTTTTTTTTTTTTTTTTTTTTTTTTTTTTTTTTTTTTTTCTTTTTGTCTTTTCCCGTGTCCGGCAACGGAGCGCATCCCTCAGTGTTGCCCCCGTACCGGACCGGGGACCGGCAACGGGATCGCAGCCCTTGGCGTTGCTCCCACGCCTCGCTCAGCCAGTGAGCGGGAACCGGTCTGTATGTGGGATCCGAACCCTCGGGCGGGAGCGCCGCTGTGCTTCCCAAGCGGCGCCACCCGGCCGGCCCACACAGGTTGTTTTAAAATGTGAATTTTTCCAACATTAGCTACTACTAAATATCTTACACGTCCTCATAGTCTGGCCCATAATGTACTCGCTATTTTATTTTTTTGCAACGTAAAATGGACAAAATGCCTGGTTTCATGAACATGTCAGGGTTTTAGTGCTTCCTCACAAATACATTGCAAACAAAAATGAGTAAATTTCAACCCCTTTGGAGACTCTGTGAGGCATCCAGAACTGCAGAGGGAAAATAGCCATTCTGGGTGACCCTCACAGGGCCCCACCGAAATCAGGCACCTACCCAGAGCAATTGGAGGCTCCCTCCATCTTAGCTGCCAACTTTTGAGTTTTTCTAGACTGTTTTTAAATGGAGTTGGGAAGCCTCAACTGCTACTAGGAGAGTAGCCAGGAACTCGTGGTTTTACCTGGATCCCACCCATACCCTCTGGACCCAGAGCTCTTGGCTGGAGACGTGGGGGTGGGTCCACATAATCTGCCCTGTGCTTAGGGAAAAGTATGGAGAAACCTCCAACCTCTGGAGAAACAGGCTTATCGTTCTCTGCCTTGAGGCCTTTCCTTTAGACTGTAAAATGCTTGTGGTGAATAGGTGAAACCTCAACAGTGCCTAACACGGTGTTTTAAAGGGTTTTCAAGGTCAGGAAGTCCAATGTGCAGGGTAGATTAGGAGGATTAGGAGAAGAAGCAGTGCCTACCAAAGGAGACATGAACTGTACATGAGTTGTCCGGTTTACAGGGGTGGGGCTGGAAGATACAGTCGGGCTGCTGTAAGGTAGGGGTGGATGCATTTATGGAAGACCTGCTTAAAAAACCAGAGAAAGGGATTAGAGTGCTGAGGATAATGGTAATAGCTAATACTTATGGGTTCTTATCATGTGCTTGGCACTAGTCTAAGAACTTTATATGTAAAAGTACTTTATATGTAAAATGCTTGGAATATAAGTATAAAAGTAACACTTTACATGAATTCATTTTTCCTCACAATTAAGAGTAATGATCTAGTTGTACTAGATCTTAGCAGAGAAAAGCAAAGCACCAGACTTCACAGGATGTAGAGATTAAGATAGGAACAGTAGAACGGTCAGTAAGGGAGGGTATTATGGAAATTCCTAGGTATTGTCATAAGAATAAAATCTTTACTAAAGTACTTGGCAAATGAGAGGTTGGATTTATCCTTATGGGATGTCAGTGTAGTTGCCATCTTGAAAATGTTAAATTTGCTCAAAGATTTTGTATTCATTTTCTATGCTTGGTCAAACTATTAACAATCAAAAGTTAAATTCCTAAGATTGTTTCCTGAGTCTAGAAGTAAAATTTTAGACCATTCCTTAGTTTATTTCATCTTTAGTTACTTTTCTTCTAAAAATAATTTTATCAGCCTGGATTTACATATACTAACTTCTGATATAATAGGCTAGTCGCTGTTTATTGGCAGGAGGAGACTGAAAAGCAGAAAAACTTTTCAAATACGATCCTGCAATCCCTTTAAGTCAAATTTAATTATAGAAGGGTGCTAAGATTTGCCTTCTGCTTCAAAGTTTGCAACTACAAAATCAATAATATTTATAAGAGAAACGAAGTGGTATCTATCGACTCAAAGGAAGATGTATCAAAGCTGGGAAAGAAAGGTGACATCAGACCAAAGGTGAGGAAGCCTAAACAGATGAGGCATGACAATCAGGAAGAGAAGGGATTCCTCTGGATGCCTGCCCTTTTATGTGGTATTAAACATGTCAACTGAACTCATTGATCTCTGCTTCGGGTTCCCGTTTCCTGGAATGCACCTCTCTCATTCCTCTGTGTCTCCCTTCTCTCAGGTCTCTTCTTAAATGGTGTCTTATCAAAGAGATAAGTGCTGATCTTCTCATCAGCACTCCCTATCATTATCCTTATCCTGGGTCTCTTTCTCCATAGAGCTTATCCCACCTGGTAGGTTATGTATTAAATTACTTGTTTGTGTCTGTCTGCCTCCAGCAGAATGTAAACTCTGTGAGGTCAGAGAATCCATCTGTTTGGTTCAATGCTGTATCAACAGCATCTAGAACAGTACCGATCACTCTGCAAAGGCTCAATAAATACAAATGGAATGAATGAATGAATCTCCCACTTAGCCCCTCTTCATCAGTCTTGCCATTTATCCTTCAGGCTAACATTAACACATACAGTCTCTGTACCCATCCCTTTACTGTTAATGGAAGAGAGAAAATAAGACAGTTCAATGTAGTAACTACAAGTCTGAACTTTGGAACCACCACCTGCCTGGGCTCAAGCCTGGCTTCACTGCATCTCTGACAGTGCTGTCCAGTTGACCTTCCTGCAATGAAAGAAATGCTCTGTTCTACACTGCCCAGTACAGTAGCCACTGGGCACATTGACATATTGAGCACTCGAAAAGTGGCTAGTGTAGCTGAGGAAATACATGTTGAGTTTAATTAAATTTAAATTTAAGTAGCCACATATAGCTATGGGCCACTGTACTAGACAGCACAGTTCTAGCTGCATGATCCTGTACAAAATTTCTTAATCTCTCTGTGCCTCCATTTTCTCATCAGTGAAATGAAAATAATAATAATAGCACCTCATAGTATTGTTGTGAAGATTAAATGAGATAATATGTACAGCACTAGAATAGTAACTGGTACAAGGTAAGCTCTCAGTAAATGGTACTATTGTGGGCAAAAAAAGCTAGATTTGCAATAACATTAAATCTTAACTCAGCTATGACAACAATATCCATGTAACATGTAAAGAAACACAGGGAAATGTAAGCATTTCTAAAAAGTAACATTATATCATATATATGACAATGTGGAAAATAGGGTAAATGTATGGGAAATCTAGAATAGGATGCAAACAAGTTGGAATTTTAATGGACTATAAATATTACTCTTTAATAAAATAGCAGTTACCATAGCAGCCAGACATCACAAAGTCATTTCAAAATCAAAGACAACAAGCATCTTCTTAAAAAAGCCTTGTGAACAATGTATCTGAGCAATATCATAAAAAGACTCCCTTTTATGTCTGGGGTTTATCATAGAGAATAATTCATTTCCCAAAACTTTCCTCTAGATTTCAATATCTGCTTTACAACTGCATCCACGATTCCACACATTTTTCTTATTTCTGAGGGTTTATTTGTGTGTTTTTTTAAAAAAACTCAGAACAGGGAAAAAGGTAAATCAATTATTTTGTACGAAAGAAATGATTAAAACATATCTCTTATGACACCACTTTATTTTTGCCCTGGGAAGCAGCAAACTGATGTTACTGTATTTTGAAGGAGGCTTGAATTAATTTTCAAAATTATTTTGTATTGTCTTTTTGTTAGCTTCCAAGTAAAATGTTCTTTCCCTACGTATATAGGGTGTTTTGTTTGTTTGTTTGTTTGTCATTTCTAAACTTCATGCTTTTATTGTCTTCCCAGAGAGTTTGAACTTCAAGTCAAATTTGTGAAGGAGGAAGGGAAGAGGGGGAGGGGGAAGAAGAATAGTAAAAAGTTCCTCGGCTCTCTGATTAGACTTTACCTGACCAGTCCTCCTCTTGCAGCCATTATATAACCATCTGTAAATGGAACAGGGACCGTAGGAGCTGCCCGAGATCACCACTGCTTCTGTCACATGCCAGTTCCATCTGTTTAGTGCCTTGAACTATACTGCTCACGGTGTCTTTCTTTTTCTCTTGTCCTCTCAATCTTCCTACCTTGCTCAGCTCTCAGATTTTATAGTTGTTACCTTAAAAGCTGACAACAAAATGAATTTCTTTGGAAAATAATCCGTTTAAAAACAAGGTTTATACTCCAATATGATAGTGCTTTCTTGGCTCTATAATGTTTTTCTTCTTTGTGTTAAGGTTGAAAATTGCAAACCATAGGACCCACATATCTGATTTTAACAAAGTATTTCATTTTCAGTGCCAGACTTCTCTGTCAAGATAATTCATTTAGAATATGCCGTTTCTATATTCATATACACATGATATTAGAGCATAACCAAGTTGTTTCATAGTTCATCATTTTGAAACAGAATAAAATAGGACTTCTTTTCTTAAATAGACATAAAATTATAGAAAAATGATAAGATCTCCTTTTTTCACTGACTCCGTGGGAAAAAAATCACTATATTGACCTCTTTTCTAAAAAGCTGAAAAATTGTCTTCACAGTTCCTAGGATAGAGCTTCGGGTTGTGGCATCAGTTTAGTGCAGGGGAAGATAAGGCAAACTTTCAACATGTAGCATCCTAAACGCGAAATGTACAATGGCAAGTAAAACAGCCATGATCCCTGTCCTCAGGAGCTTCCAGTAGGAAGGTCACAAGGAGCCGCAACTGCTAAATGCTACACCTCCTGCCTGGAACCCCAGTGATACCAAGTCTACAGAGCCTGAATCCACAACTCCAAAAAGGGAGTCAGAAGGGCACCCGCCCAGGGAAGTTCCACACTTTCCTCTGTCCTCCCCTCTCTATCATCAAATCCCCAAAAAGGCCTCAGCTGGAAGGAACTGGCTTCACTCAATAAAAATGGAGTAGGAATGGATTGACAGCGCCAAAATGTGCACAATTCCTCTTCTAGCTTAAGAATGAAATCAAACATTGAGGTCACCTAGGGTTTTTATAGAACAGCAACCCCTCAGGTCCTTTATACTTCTTGTTCTTTCTGAGACTGACTTTCAAAGAGTGGTGATGATGATGATAATGATAACGCTGATGGTGATACTAATGCCTAACATTTATGAGTGTTTTCTGTGCACCAAACATAAGATAGGTATTTTTTAATCCTAATTTTAGAGATGAAGGAACTGAGGCACAGAAAGGCTAAGGAACTTGTCCAAGGTCATACAATGACCCTGAGCATAAAGTAGCCACCACACAAATCTAGATGTCTGGCTTCAGAGCTTCTGCTCTTATCTAGTATGATATAGCTGCCTCCATGTTTTTCTTCCTAGTAATGAAAAATTTTTTCCAATTCTAGGAAGAAAGCTAATCACAAAGAGATCCTAATCATTAGGAAGTGTTTTAGTCTTCTCTCGTACACAGGAGAGGCATGCAATCAGGAAGGATAAATGAATGAATAAAAGGATAACAGAAGAACTGAGAATACAATTACAGTATTTCTGATTTCATTTGGTATTTTTATATTAAAACTAAGAGAAATCTACTATACTACCCGCATATGTCATTGGAAGTGGTTCACTCCTTTGTTCATAATATATAGTTTATCTTGGAAAAAGATGATGGTACCTTACTGTGGGAGATTCACAAGTTTTGAGTAGTCAGTTCAGAAATTATAATTAGTTTACATGCATCAATTCACACTTATCCAATCCTATCCCCCTTTTAGCAATAGCATAAATTGGTGACTTGGCACTTTGATGTTTAAATTTCATGTGGCCATAGAACTAAGCAAAATCAACAGAATATTATCCATGGGACTTACATTTTGGGCAAGATAGCAGGCCAGATGACCTAAAAAACCCTGTCAAATAGAACACCTAAAAATACTGAATAAAAATTCAAGACTTTTTTTTTTTACATGCATACCTGAGCTGACGACAAAGTAAGAGAAATCCTTAGAGGTAAGAAAAAAGACAAAGCAAAAATCCAGAGAAGTAATTGAGAACTAAAATTGACATTAACCTTGATTGCTAGTGGTCAAGATTTTTTTCTCATATTTTTCTTATCATAGAAAATGATGTTATTGCAATAGTAATTGCTATAATAAATTGGAAAGTATTTGGGAACATCTATATGTAACTTTGTAAAAACATTTATTACACTCACTTCATAAAAGAAAAGTAGAATATGAAGTATTAAGTATTGAACATATATTCAATATTGAATACACTCAATTTGTATAAACCATGCAATTAAAATATTTGCAAATATTGAGCTTTCCTTCATACTTTTTAAATTTTGTGTTATGCTTGAGATGGTTGCTTTTAATTCCTGATCAAAAGTTTTAGTGATGCCCTTTTCAAAAATCTTAGCATAGATATGCAGTTTTTTCCCATAAAATTTTGTATCAGCTAAAAATTTAATGAGCTTGGTAACCAAATTAAGAAGTTAGAAAAAGAATAAGAGAATAAAGCCAAAGAAAATGGAAGAAATAAAAATTTTTTAGAAGTAAAAATTAATGCTATATAGCAAAAGAATATAACAGTAAAGAATAACAAAATTAAAGTTGGTTGGTTCTTTTAAAAAGACTAATAAACTAACAAAACTTTGACAAAATTGATCTAAATAAAATAGAGAAGGCACAAACAACTCTTAACTATTATGAGAGTATATTATGAACAGCTTTATGCCAAAAAGTTTGAAAGTGTAGATGAAATGGACTTTCTTAGAAAAATATAACTTTATAAACTGGCTCAAGATGAAATTAAAAACCTGAAATATTTTATAACAATTAAAGAAATGTAAGCAATAATTTATAACCTTTCCACAAAGAAACACCAGTCTCAGATGGTTTTACTACATAATTCTGTTAAATATTCAAGGAACAAATCATTCCAATCATACACAAATTCTTCCAAAGAACAGAGAAAGAGAGATTTCTCAACTTCTGTAAATCTTACATAGCCCTGATACTCAAATTAGATAAAGACAGTATGACAAAGGGAAAAAAAGACCAACCTTAACCAAGAAAACACTTTAAAAAATAATTTTTTAAAAAAGTTAGAGTCACGATGTATGGCATAGTTGGCTTTATTTTTTAAATGTATAATTACTTCAACATTAGGAAATGCAGTATTATAATTCATCTCCTCAGTATATACTAATTCAGAAAAGTAATTTGTTCATCTCAGAAAATGCATTTGGTAAAATTCAACATATATTCATAACTTTAAAACTTCTTATCAATACACTGTATAATGATAAAACTAAAAAATATATGTAGGAATATAAAGGAACTGCCTTACCTAATAAATAGTGCTTGCAAAAAATAAAAATCTACAGCATATATCACACTAAATGGTGAAATATTTAAAATATTTTTGATGAAACAAACAAAATTAAAGAACGTATTACTCAGGAATATGTATATCAGTGATAAACTATAAAGAAACGTAAGTTAATAATTAACACAAAACTCAAGAAAGTGGCTACTTCTGAGTGGGAGGGGGATATAATCAAGACAGTGGGTAGCAGGTACACAAGTGGTCATTTTATTATTATTCTTTAAACTATACACACACATATTCGTAATATGTTTGCAGATGAAAGGAAACAATGATTCATACTGCAAGTGTTAAACAAAATCAACATGATTGTAGGCTAAATAACATTACAACTACAATGGAAATTTAAGTCACCTTCTCTTTCACTGTACAAGTTCAAGCTTGACTTCCTATAAGTCACATTTTTACACTAAATGTGGGTAATATTTTAACACAGTTGGAGTGGAGACTTGGAGTGGAGACTCATTCTATTTCCTGAATACATCTATTATAATTAAAACTTCAGTATCCAGGGACCACCTCTCACAATCATTAGGGTGGGTTTTTTAGAGACCGTTTGTAAAAAAAAAAAAAAAAAAAAAAATCAATTCCTTAGTAGTATGCAAAAGAAGGGAATAGCCCTTGTCAAATGAACTCACACTGATTGTAGAACTTTCCCCTTTTGTTCTGTGCACATTAAGTTCAGCCAAAAAATTCTAAGTGGTCTCATAGCAATGCTAGTGGACTATATCCAATTGCATTATCAGTATAGTTTCAAATTTTCTACTTGGCCTGTTCAGGCACAAACACTTTAGTGGACACTGGGGCCATAACAGGACTTTGGAGCTAATGAGGAGGGATTCTGGTGAGGATTAAAAAGAATGTACTCTGAGTATAAGATGGGAAAAAGACTTGATGCTGAGCAGGAAGTGTGATTTTTGAAAGTTCTCCTCTAAAGAACTTTCTGCACTTCAGGCTCCCAAAGAGAGAAAATAGGAACCGGACTGAGTTCAGGTCCCACTAAAAAAGGAGGGGGAGGAGGAAGAAAGGGAGGAGGGGGAGGGGGGAG
>NW_007732525.1:0-18097 GCF_000696425.1 Galeopterus variegatus | reverse complement strand
AGGGGGAGGGGGAGGGCAGGAGGAGGGGGAGATAAAAGACAAGGAAAGAAAAGAATGGAATTTGTGTGTCCTTTGAGAGGTGTCCAGCAGAAACACTATGTGTGGGTATAGCAGGCACTCATTCCTTCTCTCTCTCTCTCTCTCTCTCTCTCTTTTGATTTGTTTGTTTAAGGAAATGGAGACTGGAATACATAGATAGGAGGTAGTAATTAAATTAGGTGTCCAGTTTTTCACGTGAGGCATTATTTGCCTATGCCTGGGGTCCGTGTTCTGAATTATCTTAAACATACTTCTTAAATTTTGAAAAGTCCCTAAAGTTTCCAAAGAGATTCTATGTTTTAATTTTCAAAACATGTTCAGGCTACTGCAGAGATGCAACCATAATGCATAGATGATGACCACCAAGACCAAATGCCTGTTTAGAATCTTGCAGTTTTCCATTCCTCAACTTCTTTTGAATTCTCCAGTGACCTAGCTAAATTTGTTCCCATTTGTCCATTTCCAGGCTAAGAAACGATAGCCAAAACATCCTGATGGGAGAAGACCGTGCCAATGAGTCTCCCCAAAATGTAGGCCACTGGAAATCACTACAGCTTCTTCAAAGGTTAGATAAATTATAGAGAGTGATTTTTTGAAACTTTATATAACAAAGCAAGGGGCTGCAGAAATATCCAAGGGGAGCTGGCTTTTTTCTTGACATAAAGGAGCTTTTCCTTCTACTGCATGTATTCTGATGAATCCTCTTTTCTTATTCGTTTTCAACCTTCATATCTTATCCTCCACCCTCCATTCCTAAAATAATACCTTACGAGTAGTGTCAGGAAGAAAATGACTCTGGACCTGACCCTGTAAAAGGCAAAGGTCTGAGAAGCACACGATGACAGGGCTGGAGCTCCCTCTAGAGCCCATCCTGCCATCAATGGAGGGGTCTTCAGTAAAGTGGACTAGGGCTGGGTAGATCCTGGCCCATTTCCCCATCTTAGCTTATCTTACTGGAGAGCCATTTACAAAGTCTAAGAAGTCTGGAAGAACAGAGCTATTCGCTAGAACCTACAGGACTGCTCAGCAGTGCTCACCAGCATCTCCAGAAGCAAAGAGTAAGTTCTTTTGTCAACATCAACTCTGGATATTCACCACAAAAGAGATCCTGATAATATGCAGAGCAGAGAATGTTCGTTTGATCACTGTTCAATCCGGTGGCTAACATCGTAGTAACAGATAACAGTCCTAGCAAACTGATGTTCTGATTTTATAATAAACTGAGTACTTTAAACCTAAAATGAAAACATTAGTAAGAAGCAACGATTTTTATTTTTAACTTTCTTTAGAAAATCTAAAGAAATACAAGGAATCAACTTGTTAAGGAAAAATAGAGCAACATAATCTTCATTACAGCATAAATCTGAGAATCTTAAGTCACTTCCTTCTTTGCTTACGAAAAAAGATAATATTGAGATATAATGCTGAGAAACCTAATTTTCAATGTATTCGAGCTACATTTAAATAGCACAGTAAAAACGCTACTTCTAATTTGTTCCTGTTACATTATGTTGTTAGAGATTGAGAATATTCAATTTTGTTTTTGATAACTGTGAAGAGGAAATAACTTGGGTAATACCTGATAACATCTATCTATCATTTGGAGGAACTTAAAAAGAATACCTAAGTGTTGTCTTGACACAATCAAAAAATTGTCTTGTCCACACAGTCTTCAAGATTTGGCTTTCTTTTTTCAACTTTGTTTAGTTGAAATTATAAAACAGTTAATAATTATCTCTAAAATACATTCCTGTTACTTTGAGTCATTTCTCCAGACAAATAAAAAGAAGGGCTAGACCTGTTAACACAAAATTAAACTCTTAATTTTATGAATATGGACTTTTGTTAGTAATATACGAAATCTATTACAGGAATCAAAATGGCATTTTCATAATACTGTGCAGTTTATAAAGGGCATTTACAGCCATTATCTTTCTTGATCCTTAAGAACCAGGTCGATTCGGCATATAAAAGTTGAACTTACAATGTGCAACCCAATGAAGGATAATTTATTGTAAGTTCAGTTTTTTCTGTCTACTAAATTTTCTGAATACTAACCACTCCTCCAGCCCCGGTCTCTGTAGTAGTAGTAGTAATAACCACAGTAATCATGGCTACCTTTTTTTAGTGCTTACTATGTACTAGGTTCAGTTTTAAGTATTTTACATGCATTTATTCAATAATCCTAAGAACAAAGAAGATACATATTTTTACTTAAAGTCTCAGTAGATTGAGGAAATCTAACTCTGGATATGTCTGTCTAGGATTGTTATCTATTTTCTTTCTGCTTTGATTTCACCCTATCTTTGATAGTTTTCCTAATATATATATATATACAATTTTTTTTTTGGTAAACGCACAGCAACACTTGGTCAGCAGATGTCCATAACTTATGAACTTTTTTTTGTATCTTGAATAAAATTGTATAAGCATCAGAAAAATAAAGTCAAGAAAATGAAATGTCAAGAACAGTTAGATGATTTGCCCAAAGTCATCCAGCCAATAAGTTGCCAAGTCAAGATGCAAATCTTCCTACCACACACTCAATTCCCCTTCCTTACCCTGATGCTTCTAGAAGCTGCCAAAGTCAATTATTACCTTCTCAGGAACTGTGCCTGTGATTTGGTGATCCTGTCCACCATCACCACCTTCATCACCACCATCACTAAGCAAATCTATTAAGAACGTTTCTGCATCTGATGCGGAGCAGAAATGATGACACAGAGCCAGTACTACTGACATTGCCCTTGTCCTGTAGGAATTCACAGGTGGGAAAAGAACCATCCCAGGCTTTAGGTTAGAGAAATGAAAAGGATGGACTGAGGGGTACTTCATCACAACTAGGTATGCTTGAAGAGGGAAGTCTGATAAACATATAGATAATTATTTTCCCTGTAAATAGCTGTTCCTTTCCTTCATGATGACACGGAATGGTGAAAATGCATGTTGAGGACTTATACTAAACAAATGCACATTAAGTTGGGAGACAAAAGAAAGTGGTAGAAGTGGTGTTTCACTGGAAGTCAGATGTGTGTGAATCTCAGTTTTACCAAGGTGCTATTTTGTCAAGACACTTAACTTCTCTTGGACTCAGTGGCAATATGTTACAGGGCTGTGGAGAGTCTGCTTTTGGCTCAAACCACTTATTGGCTCTGTGACCTTGAACAATTTATTTTAAACAATTCTTAAGCCTCAATTTCTTCATTTGCAAAATGGATATAATAATACTAACCTTGTAGGATTGTTGTAAGGGTTAAAGATACCAACTAAAGGTATTTTGCAAGTAGTGATTGCTCAATAGTTAGTATTTACCATTATTATTTATCTGGAAAATGAGACTGTGTTAAATGATTTTTGATATCCCTCTACCTTCCAAAAGCCTGAATCTATATCCATTTTGCACTAGGTTAAATATATTTGTTCAAATGGCTTTTTAGCTATAGTGTTGCTCAGAGGTGGACCATGTCATTTTTTATAGCAGGGAGGGTCAACCAAATCACATTTGGAAAACTAATTCTAATTTTCAATCAACCCAAAATCTAATTTGGGCACATTATCCACAAAAGTCATTAAATGGAGGTGAGAAAAGAAAACCAGAGAAAAATGTCTCAGATTTCTCAGGTTAAGTATATTTTATCTAATCTACCTTCTAATACAAAATTACCTATGAATTGTTGCAAATCTTTCACAATCATCCAAAGAAGAGATCATTCTTTTTCTAAATTTATACTAAATTATCTTTTCTCTGGAATCATGTCTTTCAAACATTTTCACTACAGCCTACAGTAAGTAACACATTTTACATTGCAATCTAGTCCATATGCACATATATGTATATGTAAATACATTGCATTCATATTTTCTACTATGTTTTAATCCAAGTTCTAATGCTGATCATTATCTACTAACTGATATCATGACAATTAAAAGGTCACCAACTATGGTTTTTAAAACACTGCAGTATGACATTCTTTTCTTTATGAAGGTTTTTATAACATAACAAGTGGTCAATACTATGCCTTGTCCAGTCAACTAGTTAAAAAGTAGATATTCAGTTAACTAATATTTGGCATCACACAGATCAACAATATCACTGGTTACTACTCATCTGAATGTTAGGAGAATTCAATTAATCTAGCTCGTAACTATACATGTTCTTAAAATGCTCTATAAATGTACTTACACAAATATTCACTATAAGTTCCCTTTCCTCATTAAAGGAATTATAGAAATCAATTTAGCTTCACAATCTGTAACTAGATTTTCAAAGAGAAACTATAAGGATGCTTTTCATCAACTTTTACAATGACCTTTTCTTTCTCAGGCTGGCTTACTTTAATCCCTCTCCATATTTCCATCTGCCACGGAAGTTGTTCAATCATCTCTCTCTTTGAATAGCTTGATCTTAGAGTCTGTTACAATTCCCTGTATAAGGGACAGAGCCATAATTTTTCTTTCTTGGTAGTCGGAATTTGCATTTAGCTCTGCATTAGAAGGCATATTCCAGCTCTCTGACCGTCCTGTGCCTATCCATTTTTTAAAATTTAAAACAAATTTTTAAGTTGACAGAAAACATTTTATGTTTTTACTGTGTACAATGATTTTTGAAGCATATATATGTATATGCTTTAAAATATATATATAATATATATATAGTGGAATGATTAAATCTAACTAACAAATGCATTACCTCATATAGATATTATTTTTTTGTAGTGAGAGTATATAACATCCACTTTCGTTATATTTTTCAAGAATACAATATATCATGATTAACTATAGTCACCTTGCTGTACAATAGATCTTTTGAAATTCATTACTCCTATCCAACTGTAACTATATATCCTGTGACCAACATCTCCCCATCTACCTCAGCCTCTGGTGACCACCATTATACTCTCTACTTCTATGAGATAACTTTTTTAGATGGCACATATGAATGAGATCATCTGGCATTTGGCTTTCTGTGCCTGGCTTACTTCAATTAACATAATGTCTGCCAGGTTTATCCATGTTGTCACAGATGACAGGATTTCATTCTTTTTTATGGCTGAATAGTATTCCACCTCACCCCAGTTAGAATGGCTATTATAAAAAAGGCAAAACACAACAAGTGTTGACAAGCATGTGGAGAAAAGAGATCCCTTACACACTGTTGGTGGAAATATAAATTAGTAAACCCATTACGGAAAACAGTATGGAGGTTTCTCAAAAAATTAAAAATAGAACTACCATATGATCCAGCAATCTCACTACTGGGTATATATCCAAAAGAAATGAAATCTAAGTCAAAGAGATATTTACTCTCTCATATTTTTTGCAGTACTATTCGCAATAGCCAAGATATGGAATGAACTTACATATCCATCAATGAATGAAAGGATACAGAAAATGTAATATATGTACACAATGGAATACTATTTAGCCATAAAAAGAATGAAATCCTGTCATTTGTGCCAATATATTTTTAAGCTATTGGTAATATCAAATTCAACAGGCTTTTGATATTACCAAATTCCGCAGGCTTTTCAACCTTGAATTTCATCATCTCTTTTCTATTCATACCTCATTTATTTTTTGTGTCACTCTTTTATGTCCCTGTCATTCTTTACAGCTAGATCTGTTTGCCCCTTTTTAAAAATACTGAGCCTTCTGTCAATGATACACATTTCCTATTTCAATTTTGCAGCACCTCATTCATAATCTTCATTAAACCAACTAAGGGCCATGCAGAATACACCCCCTCCAGACTATTTCCAAAAGAAGTCTCCAGCACTTAAATACATGGCCCTGTGCTGCATTCTGTACTAAAGCTAAAGTGAGTTTCCTGCAAATTCCTGCCTGCCAGTATTTTCTAATCATGCAAAGAATGTGGAGAATACTCTTGATTAAGTTCAGCATGTCTGCTTCTGAGTTACAGCCTCTTTTCAAATCTACAACTATTTATCATTCATTTTCATTACCCTTCACTACTCTTTCACTAGCTCTTGCATTGATACATCATAATATCAAAATTTCATGCAATTAGAAGACTAACTTCATTCAGACTAAATTTTAGGATCTTTCTTCATGGTGAGTACACAGAGGCAGCCCTCACCATACTGCACACCTTGGTTTCAGTAGGTTGGAAAAGATGTCAGAACCTAGGTATGACAATTCTGTGTCAGCAAGTCTATTTCAGAAATGTTTGCTTTCTGCTTTCATTCTGTCTGATCGTAGTCATATATGTCTCATGTTTATATTGGTCAAAAAATTATTCATCTTCCTTTCACAAGCCATTCCTTTTTGTTTTATTTTAGCAGAAGAGATGAGAAATGTGCTCAAGATTATAGTTAGGACATTGAAACTATGAATGGTACCAGGACCTTGTGCAGTGGCAGCATGATAGAATCACCGTCATAATATGAGATTATGGCTATAATTTAATGATGTGCACATTCAGGATGATGGGGGAGGTTGTTTTGTTTATTTCTTTTTTTTTTAAATGCTCCAGTGACTTTTCATAACAGCATTATTTTAAAGTCATCAAATAACTTATCTACCCTTAGCTATATGAAGAAGCTCCTTGCTTTCTGTCATTATTAATATCTTATAATTATTAATAATAAAGGTCAGCTTCTTGGTATTTCCCCATATCAAATAAAAATTCTAGTTGGCTCATTATAATAAGGAAAATTTATATTAATTAAAGTTGGTGCTGATCCCCAAAATTCAAATATATTATGAAAATTATACTTTAAAACTAACCCAGTTATCATACTATTAAGCCCTCAAATTAGAATTCTGGAGTGTTCTTGCTTCACGCCCATGTGATCTGAAGTTCTCTCCACTCCTCTCTCCACAGTTTATCTCCTCACACCACACACAGAAGTGCATTGAGCCACATACCGAAACTCTAGCTATATGCTCTGCTGTTTCTTTTCTCATTTAAAATTTTGCTCACTTTGAAATTTTTCTGCAGTATGTACATAAAGTGTAATACACTGGCCTAGCCATCTGGACTCACCTTCTTGGGTCATAGCATCATTCAAAACAACAGCAGCAATTACCAAATAGGTGTTTTCTTATTCAGCATCTCATACCACACTCTGGTTAGGCTACTATTGTATTTACTATTTATTTATAAAAATATATAAACACCTCCACCTTACAGAGGAAAGGTGATTAAATGTGCAGCCTTACACCAAGAAAAAAAACTTGTAACAATATGCCATATGGGTTATATGGGACCTGCTATTTTTCACAGATGCTCACATAAAATCTCACTGTTATAAAAATCATTTGTTTTGACATTAGCATTAATATATTTTCCAACATCTATTCAAATGTCACATTCCTTGTCCTGCTACATATAAGAAAAAAATCAAAAAACAAAAAACAGTTTTAAACTAATTCCAAGCATTTCTTGTAAGTTTGGCTTGGTAAATAGAAAATTCCTATAAATGGAATATGTTGTTAGAAAATAAAAACTGCCCTCACCAGCAGTACACATTCTTCTCTCTACACCTGGGAAAGGAAAAACTCTCTTTAGGGTCATTCCATAATGCTGAAGTGAGGACTGATAAACAGCTCTTTGAGGCAAGAACAGCTTTCTCATATTGCTCAGCATGAGCCACACAAGAAGGACTGGGAATAGTCCTGAGCACTGATTCTACACTTGAGTAAATCCCAACCTTGTCCCCTCCTTGAGCACCCCAATTACAGCTCTGCACAGGCAGCACCACCCCACCAGAGCAGGCATGGCAGGCTCCCTGGGAATCCAGGAAGAGCATTTCTGCACAGATGCCCAGTTAGGAGAAGTGGAGACATCTGGAAACCATACTCTTTCCCTGTCCTTATTTCTCCTGATGGTGCCTGAGGAAATCCAGCCTGGAACGGGTCCCCACTCTTCATGAAAGAAGGCTTATCTCTTGATTCTTATATAAAACCTCCATTTTGGATGATGTGATTGGTTTTTTTTTTTTTTTTCATGAGAAAAGGGAAAATTTGCCAAAGCCTGAGATATGATTATTATCTCCGAGGGTTGTAATAAAGATCATTACCTATACATCAGAACAGCTTCCATTTGTGAAAAAGCTCATCAAGAATTAGGCTGCCAAGTCACAACCATAGCCATCAAAGAATATAGAAGAGTTCTTTTAGTGTGGTTACTGCTGATGGCACAAATCACTGAGACAGATGAGTATCATGGTTTTCAAAGTATACAGCATTCACTTCTCATCATGGCATGGGGAAATTTAAAACCATTCCTTTCTCCTTTTATTTTTCACCCCATTAATCATTCATCCTTTTATGCATTCATTAACTCAACAAAAATGTATTGAATACCTACTGTGTACCATGATACAGCAATAATAATAAAACAACAACGGCAACTACACCCAACACTCAGATTGTGCTTGCTTACTGTGAGCCAGGCACTAAGTATATACATTAGCTCATTTAACCCTGGCACCAATCCCCTGAGGTAAGCACAATATGCCTATTTGCACATGAGTGACTGAAGCACAGAAAGATTAATTCCCCAGGACACACAGTCAGTAAGTGCCAGAGCCAGGCTTCAAATCTGCATCTTTCAACTCCAGTGTCCACGCTCTTGCCCTCTATGCTATATAAAGAAAAACAGACAAGGCTTTATAGAACCTCAATGTACTGGAGAAGACAGACATTAAGTAAACACACAAACACACTATAATTTTAAATGCAAATGAGATCTATAAGAAAAGAGCAAGGTGCCATGAGATGGGATGGTAAAACATAGCAAAGGTTCTTCTTGCAGGCTAAAAATGCAGCAATCACCTCTGGTGATTCTCATTTCATCTAAATGATAAAGTTATAAAATTTAAGAAAGCAAGCTGTCTAAAAAACTTTTGGGAGAACTAAGGCTGGGAGGCTGTGGGAACTGACTAACCAATTTAGACCATAACTCTTGCCATAAATACCTGCCATCTTGGTGGCCCAAGAAGTTGGTACACTCAGAATGATGACAGATGAGGAATCTGGGGAATGCAACCCACTGCTATCCTCATCCCTCCTGAATAAGAAAATCCAACCTGGGTCAGGCGCCCCTTCACAGATGAAAGTGAAAGCGAGTACCTCCTCATCTGCTGCCATCACCCAAGAAATCCGTGGTGGATATCTACAAAACCTTCAACTCCACCTGAATACTTTAGCTTATTAAAAAAAAAAAAAGAAAGAAAGAAAGAAGAGAAAAGAAAATACTCCTTTGGCTTAAAATGGCAAACACATGGACTTCTGGAAACAATTCAAGGTATGGCTTAAAGTCAGTAAAAAATAAAACACCTTTATGAGATTGGCTATTAGTAGACTTGGAAACAAACTGAAATATTAATTTAAAGAGACAAGAACAGAGAAACAGAGAATCAAGTTCCCAGAGGGACAAACCCTTTCCATTCTAGTGAAAAAAAAAATCTGAATTTTATTACCCTGTTTGACCAACTATAGATCTACGCCTTTCCTTTTAGTGTTACAGAAATCAGACAGAAAGAAGAAAAGTCTCTCTTTTCTTCTCCAGAAGTTGTCTGTCTGTAGAATTGGGGAAGTTTTGCTTTTCTTATTGTCATTATTTAATGTATTATTTTTATGCCTTCAGTCTTTTTGTTAAGCACGGCCCCTAAGTACAAGATTACATCCAAAGGTGGCATGACATATTAGCTCCTAATTCTCTTTCCTTGTTTCATGCTACTGAGATTGATTAAGATTTAGAGGGGAGAGAGAGAGGACAAGGTGTTCATAATGGTGCATTAATTCTATGTGCTTCACACATCTAGACAGAGAAGCAACATCATTTTCAGGTTCAATAAATTAAGTAATTTTTCTGGTTCATGGTTGAGAATCATAAAAAGAATAATTCTTGATATTATAGTGCTACAAGAAGGTCTCCTGCTTCATCATCTGAGTGTATCATTTCATATACAATTTTATACTTTATTTGGCTCTGATTTATGATGTTACTATATTAAAATACTTAGATAACTAAGTATACAAGTGAATCATTTGACTTCAAATGAGGGATAAACAGTCTCTAATAAGAAAATGGTACATTAAGTCTCATCTTTCATATATATGGTACATTATGTCTCATCTTTCTTTTTGTTTTTCATAGCAAATTATACTTGAGATTAAACTATACTTGAGATTAAACAGTTAAACTATAAGTAGGAGAAGGCTAGTTAACAGTAAAGAGGAACAGTCTAAAGATTAGGAACTAACCTTACAAACTTTCAAAGTAACTTACAATACAAGTACATTATGTTAAATTTCTTCTTAGTGTTTTGAGACTCTTAGAAAACCTAAAGAACCATGGTAAATGTGATATTCTTCCAAAATATCTTCTGTATCTCGGCCCTTAAAAATCTGTGAATTGACTTTGATTCTTATTTGACCTGTCATCATAATCCATTCTGTTTTTATTAATATACTTCATCAATAAACAAAACAACACCCTATGGCTTACCTAAAAACAAAATACCAAATAAATCGCAAATAAAGGTTTTTCAAAGTATGCCACTTAAAGATCCAGATTTCTCCAAAATGAAGTAAATGTCCTTTCATCGTCTTAAGTACAAAAGTTATCACCACATTTTACATGACATGGAAAATAGGATAGTATATTTATGTCAAATGTCTGACGATGGCATTATACTTCACTACACCAGAATAAATTATTTTTGTGTGCTCTATTCCCGGAAAAGAAAAAAGCAAAACAAAATGAACAGCAACAACAAAAAATTGCAATAGCTGCAGTTTGCATTAACTTCAAAGCTGGTAATTCTTTCACCAAAATCATTTTCTTTATTTCCTTTTTAAAAAAAATTTAGAATTAGAGTATGAAACCTCATAAAAATCAAATATTTAAGAATATGCTACTGAGAAATCACCTGCATATTACTTTCAGACTTTTGAAAAACAATCTAATTTGAGTCACTGGTCTAAATAGGTCATTTAACTTAGAGAAATTAAAATTAGCTGTGCAGGGTCAATTCTTTTCCTACAACATCTGCATCCTGCATGTCCTATTCTCTTCAAAGTCAAACCAGAGCTAAGTGTCAAGAACAACCATAATACATGAATTGACTCCAAATCTTGAAGTTATTCAACTCTTGAAATAGCCATAAAAGTTCACATTATATATAAAAACACAGGCTGAGGGAGTGCTTCAGGACGCTGGGTTGGTGGCGGAGAGACAGGAGGAGGAAGGCTCTTACATTTCAGGAGGATTATGATATGTGTGGGGGGGTGGGTTTCTACTGGTGCTCATTTCTCACTTTCACATACACACTTTTACAGTACATGACAAATCAAAGTCAGCCAAGACACACTTAATGCAAAACAAATACTTCCATACAAGTTTAGTCTCCCACAAGCTTATCTTTTCTTATATCAAACCAGCAATATAAGATCATGAACCTTAACCCCGTTGTTTGGTGCCTTTAAAGATTTAATCAACCTGCAACACTCTGGTACACTCAGGAATTGAATCCCTACTCCCCAGAAAACCGTCCCAGGAATAGGATAAATGACAAAATCTTGAAACTAGCATCTTTAAAGAATGAAAACAATAACATAAAACAAAAGACAAATGAGGAAGTTTGGCTGCCTGAGACATTCAATATTCCTCCCAAACCAGACCATCCATAAAATCAAAAGGATCTCAACAATATTAGAATAGGAAGGTGTCAAGGATCCGAGGATCCTTGACTTTACAAGGGAGGTCATCCAGGAGGCTGGCATAGAAGGTATGGGCGTCAGAGGAGGTACAGTAAAGAGTCAGTTTCGTTTCAGGACACCTCCAAGCCACCAGGAAATGCAGCCCCCTCCTCATCCTTTTTGGGTTAAAAGTAACTTTGATGCTCAGAAAAAAGTGCTTTCATATTCTCTAGCTAGTCACAATCTATCATCCACAGGCAAAGAGTGACCAGAGATGCTAATGAAACAGATTTCCCTCTCTGCCCACTTTCCTAAAGCCACTTCCCAAAATGAGATCTTGAGAAATCCTGATTCCCTGAAGACCTCTCTCTGTTTAAAGATGAAATGAAAGTACCTCTGCACTGACAAGGACGCAAACCGAAGACTTGACATTGGGTTATTACTAAGGAACACTCTAAGCTACATTTTTCTTAAAAGGGTGAAAACCAAAACAGTACTAGGATTTATTCATCTCCAGATGTATGATAAAATATTTATAACTGCCCGGGACAGAGAGAAACAATTTTACTCCAGCCACCATCCTGCCCTCCCAGCCCAAGCAATGACAGAAACAGTCCCCGCGAGGGGCAGGGCAGGCTGTCTACTCCTTCCTTCCACTACAACTCTCCAAATCCGCTTTTCAGCCTCGCCGTGAGTCTTTCTTGAGTCCCTCAGCGTGCGCGCGCACACACACACACACACGCGCGCACACACACACACGCGCGCACACACACACACACACACGCGCGCACACACACACACACGCACAGGCACACACACACCCATCTCTCCAGGCTACCGCTTCCCTGTCCCCTGCATCTTTAGTTCTGAGCGGACTCGGCCCGACAACCGCCCTGCCTGCGGCGCGCCGCGTCCCTCTGGGTGGCGTCCCCAGCACTTGGGGAGGTTCATGAAAGCCTCGGGACGAGGCGCTAGTGCCAGGTCTGGGGAAGCCGGGGGGTGGGGGGGGTGGGGGGATCCGGCCACCCAGGGCTCCCGCCCCCCAGAGCCCGATGCCCGAGCGGATTAAGTTGCTCGGCACAGGGCGGCGCGCACAGCCCCCGTCCCTCCCACTCCGGCCCCTCCCCGGCTCGGACGCCTCGGGGTCCCCCGCCTTCGCGGAGGTGAGCGCGCACTCACCAGAGGTGAGCTGCATCCAGGCACAGATCTTGTACACGGTGGCCGTGTTGCAGAAGAAGAAGAGGGTAAAGCAAACGATGCAGGCGATGATGAGCATCATGGAGAGGCCGATGAAGAAGGAGGCGGCTTTGAAGGCGCCCGAGGGCAGCGTGGAGAAGTCCGTGAAGCTGCCCCTGCAGGTCAGCTCCCGGGAGAAGCCGTTGCCGATGCAGTAGTGGAAGAGCCCGAAATAGCCGGCTTGCGGGGTGTCCACGCCGTCGCCGATCCAGTAGGGCTGGATGAAGCACACCACGTTGACGATGGCAAAGCAGATGGTGAAGATGGCCCACAGCACGCCGATGGCCCGCGAGTTCCGCACATAGTTGGTGTGGTACAGCTTGGCAGCCTCCTGAGCCGGGAGCATCGCGGCGGCGGCGGCTCCGGGCATTCTCCCCCTCCGCCTCCTCCTCCTCCTGCTCCTGCTCCTCCGCCGCCCCCGCCTCTCCGCGCGCAGGAGACACTCACGGAGCCGCGCGCGGCAACTCCCCTGCCTGCGCCTCAGCCCAGCAGCGCCAGTTTCAGAGTCTGCATCCTCGCTCCCGGAAGGAGGGCGGGGGAGCGCCGAGCACCCCTCGGGCTCGCCTGGCACAGCCTCCCGGCCCCCTCCCTCTCTCTCTCCCTCCCTCCTGGCCCGGGCTCCAGCCCTCGTCGCCACCCTCTGCCCGTCGCCGCCGCCGCCGCTGCAGCTGCCGCAGCTGAAGGCGGCAAATCCCGCGCGGGGCCGCGTGGCGCGCGAGCCCGGGGCGCCCCCCCACGCCGCTTCCCGCCTCTGACCCAGTGCCCAGGAGCGCAGAAGACAGCGGCCACCCTGTTACACCTCTCAAGTGGCAGGCGCCAGCCGGGGGAGCGGCCCTGGATTGGGGGCTGGGGATTAAGGAGGGGACGAGAGCGCCCACAGCGATCCTAGAGGCAACCCCAGGATCCCGGTTGGTGTTAGAGACCGGGCTGGAGAGGCCGGTTCTGGGAGCATTTCATCACCGCACAGCAACGTGCTTCGACCTCTGCATCTTTGCAGAGGCGCGAGGGGCAGCGTGGCAGGTGCAGCGAGAGACACTGAGGGAGAGGAGACGTGCTGCCCCCGAGAGACTTCCCTGTCGCCACTGCGGAACTGCCCCTGGCTAACTCCTCGATTGCCTCGGGTCGACAGGTGGAGACAGAAGTTGGGCAGGAACCTGGCAGACAACCATGTAAAAGACAGATCTCAAGGGTGGTCTCATATCTGCACAACTGAGCTTGTTTCCTCTTCGCGTTTTTCCCCCTTAGGCAACCGAATGAGCCATAGCCAATGGATGCTCCATGCTTTCCTTTAAACCAAGTCATTCTTCCCATAAATTCTGCCGTAGATGGGGCCTGAGTGTGGAAGTGACCTTGTTACAGAATTTCATAGTTTGTTCGAAAACATTGAGCAGTTTGGCCAGTGCTACATTTATTACACAAATATACATTGGCAGCTGCTATGTGACCAGGCACTGTGCTGGGTGCTGCCGAAACACAGAGGACGGCAGCAAGTGATTGTTACTTGCCCAGGGATTTCCTCCTCCCCGACAACCCAAAGCTCCAGTTAACCAAAGAGTTGTTTTCAAGGTAATTCCCCCTGAACGGTCCGTATATAATTCCTTACATTTTCATGTGGCATTGCGGCTGTACACCTGCACTTCGTGCTGTTTCCTTGGCTTATTTTTTCCCTCTTTCCAGGCTTTCTGTTGCTCTTTTAACAGTCCCTGCCTTTCAAACTGCATAGCTCTATTTCTATTGGTTACTTTTTCAGGTCCTTCTGACTCTGATAGAAAGAAACATCTAACTGGTCCCTCAAAGCAATGAAACCAGAACCTCAATAGCAGGAGCAGATTTGGGTAATGAACCATTTTTTCACTACATTCTCTGAGCAGCAAGAAGAGAACTCTGATAGAATTGGACCCCTAATTCTGTACTTAATTGGTTATAAAATGGCTATTCTGTGGAAGAGAGGTCATACCCTAAGGGAAGATTAACTATGCTCTTCATGTGATAACCTTGAAGATTCGAGATGGTATGGAGAGGGAGAGAGAGGCTATGGGGATGTGAGACACAAAAGATAATGGAGAAGTTGCTGCTGAAACTGGGAAAGGATTTAAAAGTGTGAGTGTCAGAATCTTACATTCAGCTTCTCCTATAGGCATACAGTTTGGGTATTACAGTTCAAAATTCATCAGGCAGGACTTTGAAAAATCAATATAGGACAGAGTTAAACAGTAGCATGAGACATAAGTTTAAGTGAATAAGAATTTCAAGCAAGTGCAGTGCAGACTCTCAGAAGGTCTTCAGAATATCAGAGGGGTTTGGGGGACATGGCGAAGATGACCTAAATGTGGGCCAGCCCAATATAACCCTTGCAAGTCTCTAAAAATATAATTCATGATGATGTATCATCAGTGTATTGGTGGCAGTGGAGGGTCAGGACTTCTGTTAGGTTTCATTTGTCTTAACTCTCCCCAGTTGCTGGTAAATCAGAAAGGTTTCAATGTGGAAGGAGGAAGAAGACAGGTGAGGGTAGGCAGATTTATGGAACCACTTGGCAGACCATGTGTCGCAGGGCCGGAGATAGCTTTAGAGGAAGAATTGACAGTAATTTCTAGTAATTTCTAAGCCCTCGAGTTCCCCAAACCTGCTTGTATAAAGTGGTCTTTTTAAAAAATCAATGCGTAGAGGAGATCTTAATGTTCCCCTGAGGTGGTTAAGATGGGAGGTTACTGAGAAAGCGAGGCTGAGAATCAACAAGCCTGCTTTAGACCTCAATGCTTAAATTGCCTTTACAGGACAAAGAAAAGACTGGTGAATGACTCAGATTCAAATGTTGTGATTCAAAGAGCTTTTCTATTTGAGTCATGCCCAAGAAGAGCCTTATTCTTATTCCAGGTTTGGAATTGCCTCTAGGTTCCTGCTCAGAATCACTATGTCAAGGGACACACTTAAGTGTCCACTCCTGTCAACAGCAACTAGGAATAGACCAGCGCTGGTGTATTGCTCTTCTAAAGTGCTCCAATGGATTTTCCCTGAGAATTTGAGTTGTTCCTCGAGGTTAGGCTCGGTCAGGGATGAACTGGACCCTGCCAATGGCTCTTCTCTCCACCTTCACCCTGCCCTGCATCACAGCAGATTTCCAGGATAAAGCAGGGTCTCTAAGAACTAAATATGAACTAGAATACCTGTAAGCTAACTCTTGACTTGCCACTAATTAATGCAGATTATCCTCTTACCTTGTCCCAAGCCCTTCTGTCACCCACCCTCAATCTTGGCCTTAGCAACCAGGAATCCCAAAGATAAGACTGTTTCTACCCTTAATCTAAAACTTTTGTCTTGCCCCATGTATACTTAAGGAATTCAGACAACTAAGCATTTGGGCAACTCATTGCATTCATCAAACCTGATGGGACGAAGAAAGCTGTTTTGGGGGTGAGGAAATAATAAAATTAGCCTGATTCACACTAAGAAGTTGCTATTGATAGAAAAGTATTTTGAAACTATAACATGATTCATATGTGCTAAATAACTAGTAGAAGTCAGTGTCATCAACAGCATCGAATTAGAAGCACTAAACACTCAACTCTCAAACTTCACTGTTAAAAATGTTTCTCTGTTACTGCCACAGAGGGTCAGTAGTGAGACCCACTCTTTTCTTAAGCTGTCTCAATGAATGTTAGGTCTATAAAAGAGAAAGCAACAGAAGGAGAATATTTGTGCCATGTAACACTGCTAAAAAGGCCCTCGGTGAGGTAAGGAGCTAAATGTTTTGATTTCAAATTAATCTGAGACAGTATGGGAGAGTGTGAGAGCCTTGGAGGGTAAGAGACTTGGGATCCAAACCCAGCACCATCTCTGCCTAACTGTAAGAGCCCAGGGCTCTTTTGGCTCCATTTTCATATCTCTAGAATTACGGTGAGGGAGAGAGGACATCACATGAGTTCTGAGGTTCCTTTCTGCAGTAAAATTCTATTCTGTTCTACAAAGACTATTCCAAGATGACTTTGAAAAACATTTTAAAAAGAGAGGTACAACCTAGTACTTGGGACAATAAAAATTAGGCAATACCAAAAGAAGAGCTATCGTATGTGGTGAAACAGATGTTTTATTTAAAATTGAAAACCTACTCTGAAATCCCGTTGGTATAATTTTTAACACAATGGATGCTTAGAGTTTCCAGATGAGTCATTGCTATGACCTTGGATAATGGAGAAAGAGATGATTTCTAAAATCTGTTACTTAATTGATTTTTAAGGCTATTACTAAGGTCAGTATCAGACCCCACTCCAGAATATAAAGATTGCAATAATGAAGCTCTTTCATTTATCATGGGTTTCCCTCTGCTTCCTTTCCCCCTTTAGTCTTCTTCTGGGACTTTTCAGAAATCAGGAACCACCTCTTATTTAATCAATCACAGGGTTAGCAGTGGCCATCAGAGAGATTGTTTCAACACTTCTGCAAATCAAGATCAAGTTGATCACAGGACCCTGAATTCATTGCATCTTGGTCTGTACTGTTTTGCAATGAGATGTAGAACTCCAAGCAGGGAGATAAGTGGGAAACAGGAATATCAATCATTCTTCCTGCCTTTTCTCCTCTATTTTGAATTGGGTTCTGTGTAAGTCACCTCTTATACAAGTTTTTTTTTTCATTTTCTGAGAATTTGGTTAAGAGTATAATTTGTTTTCTCATAAGTCTGAACATCTCCACAGCCTAGGCTAAAAGAACCATCTCACTTTCAATCTTTTTAAGCTTTCGATGATTTCAGAACAATTCTGCCTGAAGATAAGGAGTGACTTCTATTAAATAAAATGCTATAGAAGCATGATCATCGCCTGAAGTGTGATTTTTTTAAAAAGCCTGTCATGGAGAAATATTACATTAGAGTTTAAAGTTCAGTATGCAGGTTCTATCCTCTTTTAATCTAGCACTAGTTGATTTTCCTGATCTTAAAAAAAATATATTCTATTTTCTATTCATTCTCAACATGCTTCATGGAGTTTCCCACTTAAGGCACAGCTTGATTGAAAATCAGCACCTTGGGTTTCCAAGGAAAGATGGCGACGGGTCTGAGCTGCCGTGCCAGGAGACAGCGTGATCCTGTGAGCGGTGCGCTGTGATACCAGAGTATTGTTTGCATTTCCAAGAGCAACAAAAGGCGAATAATTCT
>NW_007732524.1:130586-131060 GCF_000696425.1 Galeopterus variegatus | reverse complement strand
ACTGGCATAGAGAAGAAGAAGCATTGATTTTGTTTTGGCGATTTTCATTTCAATTCCTTTTTGACTCAAGTGGTAAATTCTCACATTGAGCTGAGAAAATGAGTAACATGATTCTTATTAGTTTACAGGGGCTCACAGTTCATCACAACTTGACCGTATTTATGGTTCCACAGATGAATGGGTGAGTGGTTAACAGAACACAGAGAGAACTGAAAAAATTTCCTCTGGTACATTAAAACCAAAGAAAACATTTAATTACTGAGTAACACTGGTGTTGTTTTGACAGCTGAGAATACAATATTTTATCTCTAAATCATGTTAATAAAAGTTAGTGGTCATCAGCCCCTTTTAGGTATCCAGCATGATGTTTGGGGTGAAGGTTCAGTGATTGTAGTGGATTGAATTATGTCCCGCCAAAACTCACTGAAGCTTGAATTGTGTCCCCAAGTTTTATGTATTAGAAACTTGGTCCCC
>NW_007732524.1:129141-130072 GCF_000696425.1 Galeopterus variegatus | reverse complement strand
AGAGTCTCTCTCTCTCTCTCTCTCTCTCTCTCTCTCTCTCTCTCTCTCTCTCTCTCTGAGTCTCAGCAGAGAAGGACTTTAGTAATCAAGTGGATAGGATGACCTTTTCTGTGGATACTAGTCAGCCTCTTTCTCCAGCCACCCTTGTTGCCTAGTGGGATCAGGAGCAAAGTGGCCATGGTGGCAGGGTTGGAGGTTACACATGGGCTCAGCAACATGGATTTCCACTCACCAAGGCTGATCCAGCTATGGCAACTGCTGAGTGCACAATCTGCCATCAGCGGAGTCCAACATTGAGCCTCCATATGGCACCATTCCCTGGGGTGATCAGCCAGCCACCTGGTGGTAGGTTGATTATACTGGACTGCTTCCAGCATTGAAGGGGCAGTGTTTTGTCCTTACTGGAATAGACACTCTGGATATGGACTTGCCTTCCAAGCATGAAATGCTTCATCCCAAACTACCATCCGTGGACTCACGGAATGCCTTATTCACTGTCATAGTATTCCACAAAAAATTGCTTCTGACCAAGGAATTCACTTCACAGCTAAAGAAGTGCAGCAATGGGCTCATGCTCATGGAATTCATCGGTCTTACCATGTTCCCTATCATCGTGAAGGAGATGGTCTGATAGAATGGTGGAATAGCCTTTTGAAGTCACAGTTACAGTGCCAGGTAGATGACAATACCCTGCAGGGCTGGGGCAAAGTTCTCCCGAAGGCTGTATATGCTCTAAATCAGAACCCAATATAAGGTACAGTTTCTACCATAGCCAGGATTCACAGGCCTAGGAATCAAGGGGTAGAAATGGGAGTGGTACCACTTACCATTACCCCTAGGGACCCATTAGCAAAATTTTTGATTCCTGTTCCCACAACTTTATGTTCTGCTGGTCTAGAGGACTTGGTTCTAGAGGAAGGAATGCTTTCAA
>NW_007732524.1:118133-128439 GCF_000696425.1 Galeopterus variegatus | reverse complement strand
GAATGGCCCAGACTCTTCAGGGATGAAGTTTTGGGTCAGTCCACCAGGTAAGGAACCATGATCAGCTGATATGCTTGCTAAAGGCAAAGGGAATACAAAATGGGTAGTAGAAGATGGTAGTTATAAATACCAGATTTGACCACGTGACCAGCTACAGAAATGAGAATTGTAATTGTTCTCCCTGTTGTGTTAGGAATATGTCTCTATGTACATATTGTTTTGGTTTCTCTTATTCTGTGCCATGTACCATGAGACTTACTGACTTTATGCCATCATTTAAATACTGTTAACCTTACCTCATAGTATTTGCATTTAAGTTATGGGATATTGGGAGAAGGGTAAATATCATCTACGGACTTTACCTCATCTTCTGGGAAAGTGATTAATGTGTTTTTGGTTGTATGCAGGATAGTTGTATTGTGTTAGGCAAAACTATTATGTTATTGTACCATTTGAAGATTAAATACGATTTAAGGAGAAAGTATGGACACGAAGTTGACAATGGGTGAACCTGTGAAAGTTAATTCTAGGTGCCAGCTTGATTAGACTAAGGAATGCCAAGAAACCTGGTAAAACTATCTTTTTAGGTGTGTCCATGAGGGTGTTTCCAGCAGAGATTAGTGTGACAGCCTTAGTGGACTGGTTGGGAAGACCCATCCTCAATGTGGGTGGGAACCATCCATTCTGCTGGAGACCTGGAAAGAACAAAAGACAGAGAAAAAAGGTGAAACTCTCTATCTGCTGGAACTGGGATACACTCTTCTCTCCTGTCCGTGGACATCAGAGCTCAAGACTCTTCAGCTTTGGGTTCCAGGACTTACACCAAGGATATCATCAGCTTCCCTGGTTTCGAGACCTTCGGACTTGAATTGAGCCACGCTACTGGCATCCAGTTCACAGATGGACTGTCGTGGGACTTTTCTTCACAATCATGTGAGCCAATTCCCCTAATAAATCCTCTCTCATATATTTATAACATATCCTATTGATTCTGTCTCTCTGGAGAACCCTGACTGATACAGTGGTCAACAAGAAAGATTCAATCTCTTGGAATTCAATGTCTTTTAGTTTCATACAATCGTCCCAGCAACCTCTCTGGGCAGATCTTTCTTACCATCTCCATTTTACACGTCTGCAAATTAGGTTTTGGAGAGGCAAAGTAACTTGTCTATGGCCACATATGTAAGAAGGGTTGAAGTCATAAATAAAAAAAAGAAAGAAAGATTTCAAAGAATCACAATAATTCTTTGAACTTTCAAAAGGAGAGAACAGAACTGAGGCCACCAGAAGTGGGAAAGGGGGAGCAGCTGGGGGTTTGCAAGAAATTGGTAAAGGACCACAAAAAATGATTATATTGTGTAATGTTGAAAATACTAATTATCTTGATTTGAGCATCACATATTGCACACAGGTATTGATACTCAACACTGTACCCCACAAATAGGTACTACTCTTGGATGTTCCCCAACCCAGGTATATTGAAGATACAGAACTAATTGCTTTACTAGTTGCTCCTCAATTTATTTTCAAGTTAGGCTGGTTTCACAGATAATTTTATACTCCCTAGAAAACGAATAATGATTTTAATTTTGAATATATTCTAATATTACATATGATAATGGTAATCCCTTATTACATAAACCATAAGGCTCCATCTACATTTTCAGAACAGTACTTAGCCTTATCACTATTTGGCTGACAAAAGTAATTATGAGGAGAAAGAACATGTTCCATTTACAACTCCATTTCAAATGATAAGTGGCCCAGAGCTGTCCTTTCCAAATTTCAGTTCCTTCACTTGCACCTGGGATGCTTGTTAAAAATACAGATTGTATACTCTATTAAATCAGCATCTCTAGGAAACAAAAACAAAAACAAAAACATGAGGAATCTATATTTTAAACCATTTTCCCAGGTCATTCCAGCCTAAAATCAATATGAGAACTACTCCTGAAGGTATGAACTGCTACACTGTAGGTAGAGTGGAATTAGAGTCTCATCTCCTTTGTGGCCTAAAACTGAATTATTAAAAGTTCAAAACCTTACCTAGAATAGTAGCAAGTCCAGTATTTTTCTCTTAGAAGGGACTAGACTACTCATCACTGTTGCTGGAAAAGCAAGCAAACAAAGGTTCATGCAAATGAGACTAACCAGGGAAAGTCCTAGACTATTACTGGTTCACCTATGTGCCATTGCTCTTGTTTCTATCCTTACTGCACTGTTGCCATCAAAATTTGTTCTTTTTAGATTAGCTCTCCTGGATATTGAAGAAAAGTGACCAGTTCTTTGATGCTGAACATGGGGAAGTCTGCTCAGTATTATGGCTCCCATTTTAATCCTCAACACAGCCATCCCCTAAATGCTTCATGGGAGTTATGTCAGATGTGGTCTCCACATTCTGTCGCTTTGCCTTCCATGGATTTGTCACCCCTTTTCCCCTGGGTGACAGAGTCACCAAAGATTACTCAAAGCCCATCTCTTCTGAGCAGTGAGAAGCCCCCCAAAAGGGGTTAATCTCCCAGAACCCTCAAGATAGAGGCATTCCTTCCATTTGGGAAATTAACCACCAATTGGGGTTCTCTTCCCACATTTATTCTCCAGACCAGGAAGTTACAGGAAGAGAACATAGGTAGGGTTTTTGCTAAGTATAGTTTAACAAGTTTAACAATAGAAGCTGGTGACATTCAATAATGCAATTAAGTCAATCCATTAACAAAAGCTTGATTTTAGCAAACATGCTCTTCTTACAGCAATTTCCCAGTATCTTTACATATCAATCAGTAACCTGTCTGTCTTTGAGCCAGCAAGCTTGCTGTGTTACAATTCTTTATCTTACAATAGAGACTATAGCCTGGGGAAAATTTTCTGTCCTTTGCAAGGTCAACATTTGAAACTTCAAGGCTTTGGAAAACCAAGCCCTGTGAAGTACATTTGCTTTATGCATACTCCACAACATTCTCCCCTCAATTCCAAAGCAAAATGGTGCCTTCCATTCTCTCAGGGAAGAGAGTTTGATGGCTTTCAGTAGGGCAGAAAACCTTGGACAAAGAAACACTCATTTGTGAAAAGTTTCCAGCTTCTCCTCTACTCTATTTTTTCTCTGGAAACTTTTCATTCTTTATACTGTAAGACAAAAGGCTGATTATACTCCTCCTTGCCAATAGAGCTTGATTAACTTTTTAAAAGTCAAGACTTGAAAAACATAGAAGATCCCGTTTCTTGAGAGAGTCATTCATTCAGGGTCTCAAACACTATTCTTATAAACACCAATGATTATCTGAGACTTATTAAAAACAATAAAATGGACACAGAAATTGATGTTATTGCTTTGTAACCTGGGTATAAGTATGCACATTCCTTATTACTAACATCATTGCCTCCATTTCTTTCAATCACCATGTTCCCTAGGTCAAGATGAGACATAATAGAAAAACCTGCTTTTTAAGAATGTGCACCAATTCCTTTCTAAATCATTGTCCTAAAATATCAAGGGAAATTACAGCTGTCTGTAATAGACATGCGTGAAGTGATGTGCTCATACCTTTCCAGTTCCTGTTAGTAATGTACGCCAGTTTCTATAAACCAGTTCTCTGTGCTCTGTAGAACACGCATTCTAGAGGATGATAGTATGTTCTAAACACATAACACTGAGTTTCTTTTATCAAACATTCTGAACATGACTAGTACAATAAAATTATTTACTGTAAGTTCNCAGTTCCTTCACTTGCACCTGGGATGCTTGTTAAAAATACAGATTGTATACTCTATTAAATAAGCATCTCTAGGAAACAAAAACAAAAACATGAGGAATCTATATTTTAAACCATTTTCCCAGGTCATTCCAGCCTAAAATCAATATGAGAACTACTCCTGAAGGTATGAACTGCTACACTGTAGGTAGAGTGGAATTAGAGTCTCATCTCCTTTGTGGCCTAAAACTGAATTATTAAAAGTTCAAAACCTTACCTAGAATAGTAGCAAGTCCAGTATTTTTCTCTTAGAAGGGACTAGACTACTCATCACTGTTGCTGGAAAAGCAAGCAAACAAAGGTTCATGCAAATGAGACTAACCAGGGAAAGTCCTAGACTATTACTGGTTCACCTATGTGCCATTGCTCTTGTTTCTATCCTTACTGCACTGTTGCCATCAAAATTTGTTCTTTTTAGATTAGCTCAACAGGCTAAGAAAGGAGTTATGGTGTTGGCTGGGATGATTGGCCCAGACCACCAACGGGAAGTTGGACGACTACTTCACAAGAGAGGTGAGGAAGATTATATCTGAAATACAGGAGAAACCTTAGGATGTCTCCTAGTACTACCATGCCCTGTGATTAAAGTCAATGGAAAATTACAATGACCATATCCAGGCAAGACTACGAATGGCCCAGACTCTTCAGGGATGAAGTTTTGGGTCAGTCCACCAGGTAAGGAACCATGATCAGCTGATATGCTTGCTAAAGGCAAAGGGAATACAAAATGGGTAGTAGAAGATGGTAGTTATAAATACCAGATTTGACCACGTGACCAGCTACAGAAATGAGAATTGTAATTGTTCTCCCTGTTGTGTTAGGAATATGTCTCTATGTACATATTGTTTTGGTTTCTCTTATTCTGTGCCATGTACCATGAGACTTACTGACTTTATGCCATCATTTAAATACTGTTAACCTTACCTCATAGTATTTGCATTTAAGTTATGGGATATTGGGAGAAGGGTAAATATCATCTACGGACTTTACCTCATCTTCTGGGAAAGTGATTAATGTGTTTTTGGTTGTATGCAGGATAGTTGTATTGTGTTAGGCAAAACTATTATGTTATTGTACCATTTGAAGATTAAATACGATTTAAGGAGAAAGTATGGACACGAAGTTGACAATGGGTGAACCTGTGAAAGTTAATTCTAGGTGCCAGCTTGATTAGACTAAGGAATGCCAAGAAACCTGGTAAAACTATCTTTTTAGGTGTGTCCATGAGGGTGTTTCCAGCAGAGATTAGTGTGACAGCCTTAGTGGACTGGTTGGGAAGACCCAACAGAAATTGATGTTATTGCTTTGTAACCTGGGTATAAGTATGCACATTCCTTATTACTAACATCATTGCCTCCATTTCTTTCAATCACCATGTTCCCTAGGTCAAGATGAGACATAATAGAAAAACCTACTTTTTAAGAATGTGCACCAATTCCTTTCTAAATCATTGTCCTAAAATATCAAGGGAAATTACAGCTGTCTGTAATAGACATGTGTGAAGTGATGTGCTCATACCTTTCCAGTTCCTGTTAGTAATGTACACCAGTTTCTATAAACGCTTTTTAAGAATGTGCACCAATTCCTTTCTAAATCATTGTCCTAAAATATCAAGGGAAATTACAGCTGTCTGTAATAGACATGCGTGAAGTGATGTGCTCATACCTTTCCAGTTCCTGTTAGTAATGTACGCCAGTTTCTATAAACCAGTTCTCTGTGCTCTGTAGAACACGCATTCTAGAGGATGATAGTATGTTCTAAACACATAACACTGAGTTTCTTTTATCAAACATTCTGAACATGACTAGTACAATAAAATTATTTACTGTAAGTTCTACAAAACAATGTGAATCTTTAGAAAGAAGATATGAATTAGAATTTTCCTCAATCTAAACTCATGGAACCATTTTTCCACAAAATATCTTGAATGACTGACATTCTACAAAGTCCGTCATTGGAAATGTTAATTGCAGCCAACTTCTGTTGATCATTCCATCAGCAAGTACCGAATAGCAGCAATGTTCTCAGTTTTCCTCTGGGAAAAGGGATAAGAATAGAATGGTGCCTAGGAAGAAAAGGAAAACAAAGAAAAATAATATTTCCTTGCTTGTCATACACTATGATATAATACTTGTAATAACTATGATAACTATGTGCTTTCTTATTTAATCTTTTCAAATGTTTTCTGAACTTCTGCAACTGTGCAGAGCATGAGAAGGCACAAAACAAATGTAAGTTGTTCACCAACCCTCTTTCCTTGCACTTAAACTAAGTTTAGACATTTTTTTATCTATGAATACACAAATATAATATTATAGTAATACAAAAATGGTATCATATTATACATATTGTTACTCTGTTGTTAGTGCAATATTTTTCCCACTTTGGATATGGTTTCTTTATATTCACGTTGTGTATCAGACCCACCCTAGATACAACATGCTAAAAGCCTAATATGTTTTCTGCCATAGTTTTCTCGTGATCATATGATTACATATATGCATATACATATTCAAAGCCTGTAGACCATTCTGGAGTCCTCATTTAAGAAACACCAGTGATCTTGATTTCAAAAGACATTCTCTGGAAACCCAAAATATTTATGACGTCAGGTTGGAAAAGGACTCAGAAAAGACCAACTGTGGATTTGAAGAAGTTTTAATAAAACTCTGACCAATTTATTTTGTCTAAATGTTCCCTTTTGATGGTGGTACTTTAGGTTCAATAAAATATAGTATATAACCACATAAACATACGTATGAAGTTTTTCATCATTTTCATGAAAATATAATCATATTTTATTCAGTTTGTTTTTATTTTGTTTGTCTCACTCAATGATATCTTTTGGAAATTCTTCCAGTTTCAAGCAGTGCATCTCAAATTTATTTTATTTGCTAAATAATGTTTCTCAATGAATTCATTATTTTATTCCTCGATTGATAAGCATTCACTTAATTATTGCTTTGTTTCCACTATACACAATACTACGAAAAATATCCTGATAAATGTGTCTTTACATACTGTACACTTGTCTATTTGGTGTAAGTTTCTGGAAATGGGATTACTGGGTCAAAATGTGTATTGCTGTGTTTTGAATGTGTCCCCTAGAAAATACAGGTGTTGTCAATGTGATAGTATTAAAAGGTGAGGTTTTTAAGAGGTGGTTTAGCCATGAGTACTTTTCCCTCATTAATGGGGTTAAGGCCTCTATAAAAGACTTTCCCTTGCCCTTCCATCTTCCAACATCTGAGAACATAGTTTCTCCCTCTGGAGGATACAGCATCAAGACACCATCCTGGAAGCAAAGAGCAGCTCTCGCCAGAAAAGGGAACCTGCTGGTGACTTGTTCTTGGACTTCAGAACTGTGAGAAAATGAATTTCTGTTTCTTATAAACTACCCAGTCTGTGGTATTATGCCATAGCAAGACAAATGGACTAAGACATGTATGTAGATAAAATTTAATAGATTTTACCTATTTGCTTCCCTGAAAAAAGTGGAACAATTCTAACTTACGCTAACAATGTATGAGAATAGTCTTTTTTCTTGCAATCATGCCAGAAATAGATATTATTGATCTTAAGTGAAGTCAGTTGTATCATAAAAGATAAATCATTGTTGCCTAGCATTTCTTTGATTTTTGAGTACATTTTCATTAGGATTTTTTTAGAATTTCCCTATTAACATATTTTACCCATATTTTTGTTTGGCTGTCTTTTTTGTCTGTTTATGTTATTTGCGTATGATTGATAAGATATAAAATTTTTGACATCAGGAATATATTTTTTCCAAGTCTGCCTACTGCCTTTACATATGGTAATTTTCGCCCCACATTAATTATTATTTTATCTTTATCTTTATCTTTAATCTTGTGGCTCCAGGGTTTTTAATCTTATGGCTTCAGATTATCCAATTTTGGTTAATTTCTACTAGATTTTCTTGCAAGATTTTTGTTGTTATTATTTTTTTCTTTTAAGTTTTTATTCCATTTGAAATGTATTTTGTACATATCAAAATAGAGATTGAATTTTATTTTTATCCAGTGTGTCATCACTAATCACTAAATATTGCATCCTTTCTCACTTATTTGTTTGAATTCTCAATTTTACATATATTACCTTCTTATGTATACAGAGATATGATCTGAATTATCTGTCAGGTTGCAGTGATATGTTGGTCTATCCCTCCAACAACAGTACATTGACTCTATCACAAAGGCTTAATAATACATCTAAAGGGCATGTACTTCTCATTGATCTTTCATTCTGCCCCCAACCCCTTCTCCTACCTTTTCTCAGACACTTATTCTGCTATGTAAGCTTTAAGAATTTTTTATCCTATCCTCTTGAGAAGCCCTCACTGTTTAAAAAAGGAAGACTTTAGTCTCATACCAGTTAGGAGGTAATGTTCATAAAGTAACATAGCGTATGAATGGCAGAAGGAACATTGATCTCAGCCCAGTCTGATTTATCTGCTTGCAAAAATATTAACACTACATCGTCCTGCCTCCATGCACAGTCTCCTTTGATGCTTACCAAAAGACTGGTAGCTCAGATTTTCAATTGTTAGAGAGGAGGAAGTGAGACTGGGAGAAAGGGAGCTAATTTGCCTAAGAGCATGCATGTCATTTTGAGGAACATTCTCTTATTCTTACACAATACAAGCCTCCAAGAATGGCTTTTCATAGTCCTCTTATCCCAAAATCAGTACATGGCTTTTCCCTGACTGTCTAAATACTGAGATTTCACCTTTTATCCTCAGCGTACAAATGCCTGCATGCTCAGGAAAACCAGTCTAGGTGGTTTTGGACATAAAAGTGAGACAAAGTGGGTATGAATGTCCCAAGAAAGAATTAAAAAAAAAAGAAGAAGATGTGCATTCAATGTACATCACTACTCTCAGCAGGGCACTCACTCTGGCTGCCACTAGCCTGGATACTGAGCCAGTTTTAACCAATGGCAAACCTTCAGAACTCCTGACAATGCAGCAGGAATCAGAGGCTTTTCACATCAAAGCCTAGGATTCAAGTATTAAAATCTAGATGTGGCTGCCTCCACGTCGAGATCCACTTCTGAATCTCCAATTCAGAACTATTAGCTTCTGCAAAATCTGATCAACAAAAATCTTGACACTATCCTTGTTCATATCCTCAAAACCAGGAGATCTCATGTTCTGGTTTGCCCAGAACAGTCCAAGTTTAAACCATTTGTCCCAGTGTAATGAATAATAAAGTCCCCTTTCACTTTGAAAACTGTCCCACCAGGTACAATAATTCACATGGTCGTGTTGTTCATAAAGAGGAAATGAAAAGCTTGGCATGTCTATGTGGTAGTACAGAGGTGATCTGGCTTTTTACCTGGTGAGCTTTACAGGATTATTAGTGGACTACCAGGAACAAACAACCATCACCTATTTTACGCCATTGCCATCTAACAGAACCATTTTCTCTGCAAAACTTTTGGAAATTTTTTTCCAGTCAAAATGGCCTACGTGCTGAAGTTCAGGGGAGAGTAATGTGGAAATAGGTCTCCACTTCCTATCCTCTGAAAACATGGATCCAAGGATGGCATAACCAATGTTCTTCTGAGATTGTGTATGTCAGAGACACCATGCTGAGACTCCTCACACGCTGCCATCAATAAGAGGACCCTGACAGATCACGTAAGAAAGCTCAAAAAGATTCACATCCGCTCTGATCCCAACTTTTTTTCTATCCACCATATGATCACTTTCAGGAAACTGACAAACTGATTTACAGTATTACAGCAAATTTCCTACCACTTGGGGTAATATATAATTCTTTTTCATTAGGTAAAATTTAAATAACATAAAATTAACCATTGTAAAGTGTGCAATTCAGTAGCATTTTGTACATTAACAATGTTACAGAAATAAAACCTCTATCTAGTTTCAAAAAAATTCATCACTCCCAAAAGAGACCCTGTACCCATTAAGCAGTCACTTCTTACCCTCTGTATTTGTCTGGGTTCTCCAGAGAAAGAGAACCAACAGAACTTATTATATGGAATTGGCTCACATAGTCATAGAAGCTGAGAAGTCCCATAATCTGCAGTCAGCAAGCCAGAGACGCAGGAGAGCAGGTAGTACAGTTTCTGTCTGAGTCCAATAACCTGGGATCCAGGAAAGCCGATGGTGTGAGCTCCAGTCCATGTCTAAGTTCAAAGCAAAAGACTATTGTCCCAGCTCAAAGGCAGTCAGGCAGACAGAACAAATTCCCCCTTATTGAGTATTTTGTTCTATTCGGGCCTTCGTCAGATTGGATGAAGCCCACCCACACTGGGGAGGGCAATCTGCTTGAATCAGTCTACTGATACAAATGTTAATCTCACCCAGAAGAACCCTCACAGACACACCCACAATAATATTTAACCAAATATCTGGACAGCCTTGTGGCCCAATAAAGTTGACACACAAAATTAACCATCATACCCCCCCACTACCAAAGCTTATGATGGAGTTTGGATGTGTCGTCCTCTCAGAACTCATGTGGAAATCTGATCCCCAATGTGGCAGTGTTGGAAGCTGTTAGAATCATGGA